>NC_060275.1:98395518-98695518 GCF_021613505.1 Equus quagga
ATCTCCCCAAACCACCCCTGTACACAGTTGTATATCTTAGTTGCAGGTCCTTCTAGTTGTGGGATGTGGGATGCCGCCTCAATGTGGCCTGACAAGTGGTGCCATGTCCGTGCCCAGGATCTGAACCCTGTGCCGCGGCAGCGGAGCACGAGAACTTTACCACTCAGTCACGGAGCCGGCCCCAATAAATTCTTAATTCTTTTTGCAGAAATGGTACTCCACAAAAAACACCAAAGCAAAGTTTTAACAATTTCTGAGAATATAAATAAAATTTTGTTAGTATTTTTATTTTAATATGTGTGATATATCTAGAAAAAGGAAATGGAATAAAATATTTTGAGGCAAAATGTCGACAGTTTGGTCACATTTGCAGTTCTAATTTTTCTAACATAAGATATACATGTCGACTAGAATGTACCCTGTACCATTTTACGTTCTGTTTTGTTTTCTTAGTGAAATACACTGTATAGAAGAGAGTTAAAATGCTTAATGTTTATCTAGTATGCCCTCATGATACAGACCTCCTCACAAATTAAATTCTGTTAATTAGTTAACAGAATTATGTATTTTATGCATTTGTGGGAATTAACTGTCATTTAACCTATAACTTCCAGGGAATAAAATATTACAACCTCAATAAGGAAATTCTTGTGAAATTAGCTACGGCCATTTTAAGCCCCATGAAAATAAACTGGTATGGTTTGTAGGGGTTATAATAGGAGATAAAATAGCCACAGGAGCTATAACTCCCGAAACACCCCACTGTTAAAGATTACCCATAAATCTTATGAACCATGGCCATTTGGACCAAAAGAGTAACAACCACACTATAAGGTACCATGAGGTTATAAAGGAGCTAAGCAGTCTTATGAACCATATCCATTTGTTTTATGGGAAACATGTGTCAATACTTGCTTTACAGTATTTATGACTATATAAATAGAAAGACATTATATAAAGGCAAAATAATTGCAATAACAATATCTTTAATATTAAATTTTGCAAAACCCCCCTCTAATCCATTTGGGGAAAGTAATATATCTATCTCTTAACTCTTAGGAATGTTAGCTAAACACATTTCTTTATGCCTGTTATCAATTTCATATACGTATTTCCACAACCATCTATTCCCTCAAAACCTTGCCATGAGGATGTATATTGTAAGTCCAGCAATTAATAATTTTAACTATTTTTCTCCGCAGTTGCTGTTATAAGTTATATCTCTGAAAGAACTATTTATTTTAAAAATTTTACACATAACCCTCAGATTTCAGAATCAATAAACATTTATAATCATTGTTGAATATATTGATGCTTTTACATAACTGAACTGATTTAATTTTATTTACTTTAACCTTTATAATGACACCACTTAATTTATATTTATTATTGTTTTAAGAAATTAATCTGATCTGAGCAAATCATTGTCTCCCATATGTAAAATGACCAAGCTGAAAAAATATTAATTTCATTTTATGAATAAAGTATTTTTGACAAGAGATAAAAACAATTAACTGAATAGTAATTTTTCAGTCAGTGTATGTGGTAAATTATGATATGATACTTCCTTGAGTTTTACCTGATATCCAGGCAGCCATGCCCAAAATTTAAATGTTTATCTACCTCCTCAAAAGTATAAAACATTTTTATGGTCAAAGTCTACTTTGAAAAATGTTTAAACTTTTTTCTATTGAAGGTAAGGAACTAAATCAAACATTGCCTAATTATTTATCCAACTAGAATATATTTTCTTTCTATGAGCAAATCAGGCATTTAATTATTAATTTTAAAAAAGCTTTATAAAGTAAACATTATTTTAGAAATGTCAATCCAGGTCAAAATTCATCACACCTGACACTTCAAGGATGCATCAATAAGTAGGTGAGGACAGGGGAGGAAGCGCATGCCAGGTAGAAGAGCGTGGTCCTGACTTGAGTATTGGCAAATTCAAACAATGGAAGTACAAGTGAAATCCTACAGAGGATTTCAGGATCAGTGGTCATCCTGAGCCACATTAAAGGGTTGGTCTTATGGTAAATATGGTTTCCCATAATATTCTTTAATATTTTATATTTATTTATGTGAAAAATTGTACAGAATATGAAATTTGGTTAATGTAGAAGAATGATTTATGTAATTTCCATGCAGTAAAAGAAGAAAGAACATCTATAAAAGAATGGCAATTAACGATTTGAAATTTAGCTGACCTCAGGAGAAAATTTAGGGAATAAATCTTATTTATAGAAAAACACAAAAAAATAAAAAAGTATGAAATGAGGTTTTTAACTGAAATAAAGACAGCATGAACAATGAAATAAATTCAAAGGAAATGGAAAATGATGAAACACGAAACCAAAAGAGAAAAAAAAATAATGTTATCAATTCAAAGCATTTCATTTAAAAAAAGAATAAAAGAGATATGCTTTTAATGAATACCATCAAAGGAAAGGAAAAGACGATGCAACTTTAAATATAAAAAATAGACAAATATATGGATACAGGTTATTTTTTAATTAAAGAATGGTAACATCTTTATATTAAAAAATTTAAAAATAACCGTTGCAGAAGTAAAATCATAGAAAAATGTGACAGTAATCAATACAGTATGAGAATAACTATATTTTTCTCTTTTTTCGTGAAGTGTTAACGTTCCAGAGGCATATAGGAAAAAAAAAAAGAGTATTTTTTTAGTGTCTGAAAAAATAAGACAAATATCTGAAACAAAATATAATACTCTATACTTGGCCATTTACTTGAATCATTAATGCAAGCAAATTTTAAAACTTTTATTCACAATCAAAGAGGAATTGCATGATTCTGGTAGATTGTTTATATGACAGAATAATTTAAATAAAGATAATTTTAACAGCTTAATAAGAAAATGTGGGCATATAAATCACATACTAGTTTATTTCTTTATACATGTTGTTTTATAAAAATAAGTTAGATATCCAATTTTTCCATGGCATTTTGAACTCTTACATTCACTTTATCTTCTTTCTGAAATTTCACTAAAATAACCACAGACATATATATAATACTTGGAAAAATTTAAATCTGGAACATGGAATTTGAGCTAAAAACAGATCAGAATATTGGAAGGCATTTTAAAATATAAAATGCATATAGAAGAGAGAAATGTCACCTATTGCAAACTGGCTTTGCTCTTAAGAGAAGCTAAAGAAAACCAGAATACACGGATATCTGCTTTCGTGTGGGAAATGTCAACATTACTCAAAGAAAAATGAAAAAAAAATAAACAATTGGCTTTCTAAAAACCATCAAATAATCTGTGAAATAGTAATCTTTATATCATCCCTGTAGGCCTGCAGGGACATACAATTTAGCAAGCCATCATGGAAGGATAAAACACTTGGTTTAGGTCACCTCACCAATGGATTATGTAAAGGTATGTAACTATGAATAGGGCAAGAGATGCTAAACAATGACACATCTATACTATGGAATACTACACACTGTTAAAATCAAAGAAAGTAACCTTCATATTTTTATTAGTTTCCTAGGATTGCTGTAACAAAGCACCACAGACTAGGTGGTTTACATGACAGAAATTTATTTTCTCACAGTTCTGGAGGCTAGAAGTCTAAGATCAAGGTGTCGGCAGGTTCGTTTCTTCTGGGGCTTCTCTCCTAGTCTTATAAATTTCCTCTTTTTATAAGGGCACCAGTCATATGTGATCAGAGCCCTCCCCAATGACCTAATTTTAATCTAATTATTTCTTTAAAGATCCTATTTCCAAATACAGTCACATTCTGAGATACTGGGGGCCGGGACTTCAATATGTGCATTTTGGTGGGAAACAATTCAAATAACAATATTTTAACATGAATGACCTCTATCAAATATTGCATGGAAAATCAAGCTAATAAAACTTTGCACAGATTTATACTGAATATACTACAATCACTCAATTTAAATGATAACCAAAAGGGTTTTAGTAATTATTTTACCATTTTAATTTTATGAGAACTATGCATTTTATGGATATTTGAAAATTATAACAAATTACAAATTATAACATGAAATAATTAAAAAAGGAAAATAGCAAACTAAATAAAAAATCAGGGTAGAAATGAAAACAGAAACAAACTCTGGTGGAGGTACCACTAGCAATAGATAATGATTATTCAAAAGCAAAAATTATTAAGAATTAAAATTGGGGATTCTTAAAGATAACAAAAACACAAAACAGCCATACACTTTTATGCATGTAACTATAAATGATGTGATGATGAATTTAGTCTATAAACAAACAGATCCCAGAAAAATCCATTTTTAGGTAATAATTTGTTGAAATAAAATTCCCTTATTGGCTCTTATGTTGTGAAAACGGTAACAAATTCAATATTCCTGGTGTGATTGACTGAATCAGGGCCCTGAAGATGTCTATATCATAATCTCTAGAACCTGTGAATGTGCTAAATTACATGGCAAGTGGGATTGTGCAGATGGAAATAAATTACGAATTCTGAGACGGGGAGATTATCTTGGATTATCTCAATGGGCCCAATATAATCACAAGAGTTATTTTAACAGGGAAAGACAGAGGCAACAATCAAGGAACAAAGAGAAAAGGTGATGTGATGATGATGGAAGCAGAGAAAGATGGTACATTGCTGCTGACTTTCAATATGTAGGAAGGGGCCGAAAGCCAAGAAATAGGGACGGCCTCTAGAAGCTGGAGAGGGTAAGAGAGCAGACTGTCCCCTGGAGTCTCCAGAATGAACTAGCCCTGCTGACAGCTTGTTTTGGGACCAGTGAGACTGATTTGGTACTTCTGACCTCCATAAATGCAATTTAATAAATTTGCGTTTGTACAGAGTTCATTGACCTCCCCACCTTCCGAAGACACTGGGCCTGGGCCCTACACAAAGGAATGCGTCTGGGCTCAGGGCCAAAGATGGCCACTTTGGCCCTGACTCTAAGGCACAAGTTACAAAGAATATGTCCTGCGTCATGTTTCTTGTCTGGGCTGGCCACCCCCAGGGGCACCTGACAGGACTTTAGAAACATCCCATCCATGGGAACAAAAAATGACAGAAGCACCCCATCCATGGGAACAAGAAGAAATAACTCAAAGTATCCAAATATCTGAAACCCTGAGTCAGAACCTAGAGAAACCTTAGGATAAAAGGGAGTGACAGGCATAGAACAATTGGAAGTCTCACTGAGGAAGGGACGCTTTGCCTCAGACCGGGACGATCGGCACTCACGTCCGCCGTACAAACTGTTGGGACTTCCCTGGCTGATTGTGGTGTGGATGTTGTAAGTACTGATTTCCTGTTCATCTTTATCCCTGCCCCTCATTCTGTTTCCCTTTATCAATAAACTTTGATTGCTTAAACAACCAAGTAACCTTGGCGGTACTTGTCATTCCTTGCCCTTTGCGGCTGCGGGCAACGGTGTTTTAAGACACTAAATTCGTGGTAATTTGTTACAGCTGTAATGGTAAGTTAATGCACCCGGCAATTGGAACATATCCCTTTCTCAAGGCCGTGTGAAAATGTGGAAGCCCTGCTCCACGCTTAGTGACATCAGGGACAGTCTCTAATTTCCAGTCCATCATGGAAGCTTCTGAGTCCCTTCCCTAAATCTGAAAACCAGTGGTTCTTTCTCCTGTCGTTCTTTAGATTGAACAGAGAAATCTTCAAAATGGTGGTACGTCAGGTATTTCAGTGGCTATAACCTAGCCACCCTAGACAAAGTGTAGGCCCTTCCTTCACAGGTTATACTACTAACCTTGGGCTTGGGTACTAAACTGGGGGGCTCTGTGTTTTTGCTCCGGATACTGCCAAATACTCAGTCTCTGGGTATTTCCTGTCATACTTTTTTTTTTTCATCAACAACACATTTCTCCAATCTTCCTCCTCTAGGATATATAGTCTAATCCTTTCAATTAGTGAACAATAACAAATCCAGGGCCAGAACATTAAAACAGAAAAAATACTGTGTGCTAGACTAATGGGAACAACTAAGACATATTCTTAATCCCAGGAATATTGAGTTTATTGCCCTCCTTATAGCATTAGGGACAGTTTCTTCCTTCCCCTTCTGCAGAGGCACATGCTGTAATTTCACAACATGGTTGAAGTTTATTTGCATCAATTATTATGAGTCTGAGAATGGACGCAAACCTCCTCCTACCTCATTTATTGTCCAGCAAAGGAGGATCGCTTTGAATAGCCTTTGACTATTTTCTTCTTAACTGATTTAAGTAAAATTTAAATAAACATGTTTCTAGACTTCAGGCTTCCTTGGAGCATTCCATGGAAACAAATCTATAAGAATCCAAGAGCTAGATATCACCTCATCATGAATTTGCTGCTCTTCCTATTTGTATGTTAAGGAGTCATGGCCTGAATCAAATGCTTGATACCCATAGCATCAGGGGTACATTAAATAAAATGAATTGTCTTAAGGTTTGAACTGCTAAAGCTTCCTGTTCTTGTAATCTCATATAGGTATTGCCCCAGGATCCTGAGTATCATAAGAGGGTCGGATTGGGGTGGACATTGACTCATTGAGGGTTAATCTTGTAGGTATCCAGGACTTCTGAGCTTGGAATTCTTCAAGCTTAAGTCATGTAACCAAGCACAGTACACTCATGACACTTTAATGATATTTAAGTGAGTTTATTGTATTATAGTTGCGGCTCAGCTGGTAAAGCAATTTCAGCATCTTCTTTAAATAATAATTTAAAAATGTCTTTCTAATAAATCAATCTAAAACATATCAACATTTTGTGAAAACTTATATATTTTTCATCAAAGTAGCATCCTTAATGAGATGAATGATGGACTGAACAACCAATTTTATTGTTAATCTTTCATTCTGGCATCTCATTCTATTTATTTCAATTATGATACTTCATGGATATTATGAATTCTTCGTATGATATATGAGCTTCTGTATTTTTAACAAGACAAATTGTGCTGAAAAGAGAACACTATTATGATGAAACTTCCTTAAGCTAAGAGCAGAAATTCTGACATAAATATATATATATATTTCAAATGAAATCAATAGTTTATTTTGTTGGTCATTCTTAAGACAATGTTTTTACTAGCTTTTGAGATAGTAAAATATAATTTAAGGATTGCCTAATGTAATTAAAGCAGTCCAATATTTATAAAATGCATTTATCTTTCATAGTGACATGAATTTACCAACAACCAAGAAAAAAATCAGATATAAACAATTTATTTAAATTATAAGCATTTAAATAAGACAGTAAAAAAATAAAGTGATTGCATTTGTCCATGTGACTGTCTTTTCTAGCTGGTAGCGATTTCCTTTTTCTCAGTAATCAACCTTTTCATACATAGAAAATATGAATACAAAATGAATCAGTTCTTATGAAATGAAAATTTTCCAGCAAAGTAACTTGATCATTTCATATACGAAGCATATTTGTGTATATTTAAGGAGATCATTAATTTCTGCTATCACCACTTTACTTAACATTGTCTTGTTAAGAAAAATATGGTTTAAGAGAATAAAAATAAATATGAAGTGATACCAATACTGAGAAGTGTATGTAAGCATTATTATTTATATACACCATTATTACTTACACAAAACAAAAAATCAAAGGGAAGAATCTATCACAAATTTATTAAAATTGCAAAAGTTTTTATTTACCTTTACTTATTCCTTCTCCACTGCTTTTCCTTTCTTCCTGTAGATCCAGTCTCTGATTTATATCGTCTTCCTCTCTGAAGAACTTCTTCTAACATTTCTTCCAAGGCAGATCTACTGGCAAAAAGTTTGCACAATCGTTTTTGTTTTTTGTGTGTGTATGTGTCTGAGAAAGTCTTTATTTCTCCTTTACTTTCAAAAAAGTATTTCAGGATACAGAATTCCATATGGTGGCTTTATTCTCTCAACACTTTAAACATTTTACTCCACTCTCTTATTGCTTGAATGGTTTCTGAGAAGAAGTCTAAAGTAACTTTATCTTTGCTCTTCTAAATGTAAAAAGTTTTTTATTCTTTCTTCTTTCAAGATTTTTCCTTATCTTTGATTTTTCTGAAGTTTGATTATGATATGCCTAGATGCAATTTTCTGGGCATTTTTTCTTGCTGTTGTTCTCTGAGATTCCTGGATCTGTGGTTTGGTGCTTAATATTAATTTAGGAACTTTTCAGTCATTTTTTCAAATATTTCTTCTATTCCTTTCGCTCTTCTCCTTCTGGGATTCCATTGTGCGAAAGTTATATTTTGTAGTCTTCCCAAAGTTCTTGCATATTCTGTTCCCTTTTTTTAGTCTTTTTTTTCTTTGCTTTTCAGTTTGGGAGGTTTCTATTGATAAATATTCAAACTCAGAAATTCTTTGCTCAGTCATGTCTAGTCAATTCATGAGTCCATCAAGGGTACTGCTCATATCTGGTACAGAGTTTTGGATCTCTACCATTTCTTTTTCATTTTGTCTCAGAATTTTCTTCTATCTGCTTACATTGCCCATATATGCTTGCATGCTGTCTACTTTATCCATTAGAGTCCTTAGTATGATAATAATAGTCATTTTAAATTCACGATCTGATAATTCCAACATCCCTACCACATCTGAGTCTGGTTCTGATGCTTCTTTTGTCTCTTCAAAATGCTCTTTTTGCCTTTTAGTGTAAATATTTGAATCAGTAGACCGATCGAAGTAGATCTTGTGCTTTGGATGCATTCACCATCCACCGTCATTTTCAAATTGATATAGACATGTTTAGGCAAAGCAGTCACACTACCTTGCCAAACCTCTATCATAAGTTTTGCTAACTCTAATAGGAAAGTTTCACAAGGAAATTTTTATTTATATGCTTTTATCAATGAAGGTTTCTGGTAAAATATAAATGGGTAAATTTGGTCTCCTTGGATGGCTCCTAGTTGGGGCATACAAAATATATTTGAGAAATAGTTCTCTGTGCACTATTATTTCTGTTGTTGATGTTTTTATTAAACCAATTAGTTTATATAAATTAACATTTTGAGTTCAAAATTCTTTTTCAGTCTTATTTGTGTGATTAATTACCATCAGTTAAAACAGAGTAATTCAAAGTTGAAGCAATACAGTGGTTTTATGTTTTTAAATAGTAGTCCTTGTGTTTAGCCTGGATGAGAAGGACCGAGTCAGTGAGAGTCAAATCAGCTCTCACCTTAATCCCCTACCTTGGAAATCAATCAGTGTCTGGCTAGAAATGTGAATATTAATCAGTCACTGAGGAATCGAAGTAGGCTTGGATTACCTTCCCATTCCCAACATTAGCATCCTCTGTGATTCTCTATTTAGCAAGATTCATACTTTCATTCTTTTTTTTATGTTAAAAGTATAGTGTCTATTCCAGTTACCTTCCCATTGGGAAGCCTTGGGCATATCTGCAGCATTTGTAAGTGCCAGAACTAAACATGGGACAATACTAGAAGTGACCATGAGGTGACAAATTTGGACTCATTGAAGTTTACCCTCTCAATTCAAACAGGAAAAAAAAAATTCACAGTAAGATATACTCCCTTGAAATAATTTGCTTCTATTCTCAGTGGCAAATCTTTTGTGGTCATATGAAAAGATAGTTCAGTTGGATATATAAGTCTCATCTTCTTAATGTTCCCCAGAAAACTTACTCAAAGCTTGATATAAAGACATATATACAGTCCTGTCATCATTATTTAGAGAATGTATATGTGGTAAAATAACGTCCCCATCCAAGATTTTCACATCCTAATCTCAGAATCTGTAGATGTATTACCTTACAGGGTCCCAGGCAGGAACTTTACAGATGTGATTGAGTTAAGATTTTGAGATGTGAACATTATCCTTGATTATCGGGTGAATTCCATAAAATGGCAAGGCTCTTTACAAGGGTCTTTATAAATCAGAAGAGTCATCATCTGAGAAGGAGATGATATGACAGAATCAGACGGCAAAGAGTCAGAGAAAGATTTAAAAATGCTAGGCTGCTGGATTTCAAGAGGGAAAAAGGGACAACGATCCCAAGAATGCATGTGACTTCTAGAAGCTGGGAAAGGCAAAGAAATCGATTCTTACCTAGGGCTTCCAGAAGGGACCAGTCCTGCCAACACCTTGACTTTAGTCTAGGGAGACTGATTTGGTATTTAGACTTCCAAAACTGTAAGATAATATATTTGTATTGTTTTAAGCTATTTCTAAGTTAGTGGCAATTTGTTAGAGTGATAATAGGGAATTACTATAACATGGAATCCTATTTTTCTCAGTAATACAAACCTGACCCAAATAACAAGTCGTAGGATAAATATCATCAAATTTCAAAGAAAGTGAACCTAAAAATAGGTAATTAACTTGGAAATCAATAACAAAAAGGATAAAAAATATAATGCTTTCGAAAATTGAAAACACTACTAAATAATTGATAGATCAAAGGAGAAGTCAAAATTGTTTAAAAAATTAGAACAGAATAAAATTAAAATGTTTATGTATTAAAAGAGATGTGATGTATTAAAAGTAATTAGAAGGAAATACATAGCTTTAAATCATATACTTAAGAAATAAGAAAACTTGAAAAATACTGAACTAAGTTTTGAAATTAAGAACTTAAAGAGTATAAAAATTTTAAAATACATATATAAAATTAACTGGAGGAGAGGCTGAAGATATGTGAAAAAAATTCATGAAACAAGAAAGAAAATACTACAGTGAGGGATTTCGTTCTTAGTCAACAAGAAATTCTGTGAAAACAATCCACAGCTGCAAGGCTGGTGAGAAAGAAAGAATGAAAATGTATATAAAGACTTTTTCCATTTAATGTCACTTCTCCTTGGCCAATCTCCCTCAAAGATCCTCCTTTTGCTTTTCCTTTACCCACTTCAGGTTGTTTGCCTGGTCCTCGGTCCAGTAAGGTGAAGGTTAGCTAAGCATGTTGTGGATTTATGATGGATCATGCTTAAATGTAAGTGGACTTGGTGAGACACACTATCCTTTTGTTTACAGATTCTCCATTTTTTCCTCTCTAGGCAACTTCTGCTAAGGAAAATCTTGGTGCTGCGGCATTGAAGACAATGTCAAAAATGTCATCAACCAATCAACCTTCCTCCTTAGTTTCGATTGTCCTGCTCCCGTTTAAGGGTGCTTATAGGGCTCAGCCTAGTCTCCTGATATCAATGGAGATGGTTTTGGTTCTTTGTAGTTTCTGCACATATCTATGACATTGAACTGTTTCCAAAATTGAAAAAAAAAAACAGAGAAGAAAGGAAGTAAGGGTGGAAGAAAAGTCAAGAGAAAAAACAGTATCCAAAGTGTTCATTAACAGAGAAAATAGGGAGGAAGCACACACAAACAATATTGAAGATGAAAAATGTCAAATAACCAGACAATTATAAAATGTAATAAATTCTGTATTATAAGAAAGACCAAGGTGGTGAGGTATGCTTAGTTTGAAAAAACATTCAGAAGCATTATATTATTTAGTATAGTATTTAATATACTATGAAATGCTATGGGGCTGTTAATCAGGAAAACACAAAAAATGTAAGCTCTTGTTTAGGATTTCTTTAGGATTCTTCCTCCAATATGTCATGCACATAAATGTCAGGTAATAGACTTTTGATATTGCAGACAAATATTTGCCATCTAAATATATATATACGTATATATATCTCAAATATGTGAATTCATAAAATATCATTTTTCATGTAATGTATAGATATAGCTGAATGGTAGTAACCTCAAAAAGCAAATAGTTATTTTAAACCAGTTTCTTTAATGGACTGGTTGTATATATCAGTATAATATCAAATTTGATACACAGACCTATGCTATGAACCTACAAGCATTGTGCAATCTATCCTTTTGCTTCCTAAATTAAAACAATATCAGACTTCATGTAGCTTGTAATAAATAATAAAACACCAAATATCTGCTTTAAATACTTATTTTCTTTAAAGCTCACCACTCAGTTTATGTTTAGTATATAACATAGGATTTTAAAGGCTAAATACAGACTATAACATTAATTCTACAAAATACTGCTATCACTAAAATTGTGACTGTTTACACATTTTTTACACTTTTTTATTTCTTGTAATTTGGGGATGTATTTGTTCACTAGCATATCTTTGTATTGGAAAATTTAATCACAAGCTATCTATTTCTCTAAGAAAAATACAAAGTCAAATGTAAAGTTCAAATATTTCTTCCCTTGAAATCTATTTACTTCTTATTGGTTTGTCACATCCCATGTATGCAGAGCTGTGCTTTAACATGAGATTATTTCATGTATTTCAGTAGTTCAGGTAGCTCTTAAGTCTGAGGGAAGTGCTTGTCTGTTTATTTCTCGCAGTCACACTTAAATCTCCAGAAATCCAGGGGAACAAAGCACAATTAGTGTCTTATTTATCTTGAAGTGAATCACTTTGTTGCCAATATAAATTTCTATTTACATCATATTTAAAAATGCTGGAAATCACAAACTATTCTTTGAGTAACTTTTAAAGCCAGTCATCGTTTTATTAAATTCTTATTTACTCAAAAATAAATGATTACATAAATCTCAAAGAATTACACATTATTTCTGAATTTACCAACACGAAAATGACCTCTGCAATTTGATCATATCATGATATGAGGGAAATAAAGCAAGACTTTCACCTAAAAAGATGAGGATAAAAGACTTTTCTCCTCATCTCAGTTATCTCCACTTCAGCTTTTCCCAAACATTTTTGTTAGCCTTCAGACATAACCTTTCTCTTATGCACTTTCAGAAAATGGTAAGATTTCAATTTTATTCTTACTTCAATACAAAAGAAAACAAACATAATATTTTCTGATTTCTGTTATTTACATTTAGTAGTTTAACTCATTCTGAGAGAAAATGCACGTTATAACTCTACAATCTTTATAAATTTTTTCAGCTGTGTCAATCCTGCAACAGACAATTGACTAGCAGCTTTAAACCGACTGTGGATTTGACATCCACCAATAGCCACCATTCATTTTAAATAAGAGAAGCATCTCTTTGGTCAGAATTGTGTTTCTTCTTCCACAAAGATGGCATTTTTTTCAACATACTAGATAGATTCCTCAAGTTGTATCAAAGAGAAGCAATTCATCTGTGATGAACCAAGATCCATAACAAAGTGAAGACGCATACTACCCGCTTCTAATACAAAAAGAAAGGTTGGGTTTATCCCTCATGGATGAGAACAAAGTAAGTTACTGACCCATGAAATGAGAAATGTAACTGAATAACTTCTGGATGTGAAAAGAGAAAAGTTGTTGGCCAAGCATCACACAACTTTGAAGCACATGATAATATGGTGCAGCAAGAGAGATGGGACATCCCAAATGCCTCAGTTGGTCAGGAAAATGTGGAATAATTTACCTTTCACATATTTATTTTAATTTTTCACACACACACGAATTTGTCTGTCTATGTATCTATCTACCATCTGTCTATACCTGAACAAACGTATATGTCTGTGTGCCGCATTATGAATATAGAAACAGTCATCCTTCAGAGTCTTAAACATGCAAATTTGTCTGTACATTTATACTTGCCTGAATGAAAAGAACAACATTAAAAATAAAACATAATGTAAATACATCTGACACTTTCAAACTAGCCAGGCATACCTCTAATGGCTTTACTTATAAAATTTGTTTAATCTTCAGAAAAATTTTATGCAGCAGAAACCATTTTATCCACACTTTACAGCTGAGGAAACTGAGGAATAGAAGTTTTAAATAACTTCATGCAGATCACTGAGCCAGTGAGCTGTGGAAAGAGTCTTCAAACCCTGGAAGTCTGAATTCACAGCACTTGAATTTAACTACTGTGATATATCACACTTTAGTTTGACTATCATTGATTCTTGAGTTAAAATGAATAATGAAAAGTATTATTTAATCTACATCTGTGCCAATGAAAAACATCCAGTCTACATGATACTCTTAGAAAAATATATAGCTCCAACAAATTCTCAGTAAGCAATTGTTGAGGGAAAACAAAACAAATGAAATGAATGAATGGATAAATAACCTTACAAATGAAAATCAATCCTATTTTCAATAAATTTGATGATTGTGATACTCATGAATCCAAGTACCATTCCAATCAATTTCTGGACAACTCTGATAGTTAAAATGCCATTGCTTATTTTGGAATAGATCTGGCTTCTATAATTTAACTCAGTGCTCTTAATTCTATCCTCTATTTTTCATATAGCCTTTCCTAAAATTTGAAGAAGTAGCTTGAGTCTTCATTTCCAATCTGAATTTGCATAGATGCCTCATTATACTCTTACAAGTATTATGATATACTTTTACAGTATAAATTTACTTACATTTATCAAACAATACTATCTTTCTGTTATGCAAGCATCTATGTAGGCATAAAATTTGATTACATTTTATATGTAATGTTTAATACATTACATGATATGTACATATACATTGGAAATTTCCATATTAAAAAGTAGATATTACCAGCACTCAAGAAATTCCTCTTGTGTACCATTCTAGTCATTAGCCTATCCCAAAAGTAACCACTATTTCAATTCTAAAACCATAAATTAACTTTGCTTTTTGTTTAGTTTTAAATTCTATATGTGTGTGTTTATGTCTATGTTTGTACATATAGTGATGTATATATTATACATGTCACTATTTTGTGTCTGATTTCATTAGCTACATATTATTTTATAAGATTCAACTAGGTTGTTACGTTGTTTCAGGTAGTAATAATTCTTTTCTTTCATTGCTATATAGCATTCTATTTTATAAATGTACAACGATTTTTAACTATTCTGGCTATTTTGGTGTTTGTGGACATTTTAGTTGTTTCTAAATTGGAAGTAATATGAATGGTTCTATGAACATTTTTATTGTTTCTTTTCCTGAATATATATGAGCACATGATTTTAGATATTTCTCTTGATGCATTTATAGGAGTTAAATTTCTGACTTGCAGTTTTGTTCAGCTATTAGTAGATGCTGACAAAAACGATTTCCATGTTAGTCATAAATGTATGTACTCCCAACAGTAGAGTATTAGACTTATAGGTGTTACACAGTCTGACCAGCACTTAGTATTATTGTCTGACATTTCACTAACAGAGCATGCATATGGTAGGTACCACACTGAGGGTTTAACTTACTTTTCCTTGGTGATTAGTGAAGCAGAGTACTTTTTCATGTGTTTATCGACCATTTTGAAATCCTCTTCTTTAAAATGTCACTCTAAGTCTTCTGCCAATTTTTATGGTTTCCTGCATTTTGCTACTTGATTTCTAAAGATTCTTTGTACTTCTGCTATATGGATGTGCTATCAAATGTAGGTGCAATTGTCTGTCTCTTAATGGTGTCATTTAATGCAAAGCAATTCTGGTTCTTATTGTACATATTTACTGTGTACGACTTGGTAATTGATATATGTATACTTTGTGAAATAATCACCCCAAACTAATTAACGTTACCACATTACACAGTTAGCTTTTGTTTGTTTGTTTTGTGCTGAGAACACTTAAGATCTACCCTCTTAGCAAATTTCAAATATACAGAACAGTACTGTTACCCACAGTCACCATTCTACACATTAGATATCCCGAACTTACTCATCTGGCATAACAGAAATTGTATACTCTTTGACCAACATCTTAGTCTTAATGTAGTCCAACATACATCCTTTCTTCAGAAATAAGACTTGTTTGTGTCCCATCAAAAATATTTGCCTACTCCACTTTAATCTGTCATGTGCTTATCTAGCCATAAAGTTTTACATGATTTTAGTAACAGATTGCAATTTGGTGGTGATATCAAAGTTCTCTAAAAACATTCATTTAATCAGAAACATCCTTTCCCACTTACTGATTCCCAGTTTTGAGCCAAGCATAGTGACACAAAATTCCACCTTTAAAAAGTTTGGGAAAATACTTCTTTTTGATACAGTATTTCAAATTTGCTAACTTTTTAGTTAACATGCAATATTACAATGGAAAGTGCAGAAAGCACTCAGATAGTAATTAGAAGCAAGATGTTTTCTATTTTACACCAAACTGTAGGACTTTCACAAAATGGCTCGGTGTTTCTGCCTTTCATCAGCAACCAAACGTACCGAGTTATTTTGGTCCACCTCTAAAAAAGTTTGAGCACATTGACTAGTTAGTATACGCAAAGCTCCCATGTCCTTTACAGCATATGATAGTTTACTGATTCTCGAGAAATGCAATTAGAAGTCAATGTGGTTATTTTAAAAATGTCCCATGGTGACTTTATTTTTAAATTAAAGGGGAATACTCCAAAATTATATGCTTATAAAATTATATATGCAGCGCAATAACATAATATGGCCCCTCAGTATTACGCTCTTCAAGGGTTAGACTTTAACAAGTCAGTAAGTTTTGTGAAAACGTGTATTTAAATGAATATGTATGTGAGTATATTTATTCCTCAGAAAGTGTCTATAAATATCATCCAATTTTAAGAGTATGTGATTCATCTCATAGAGATTAATAGCAACTGTCTTTGAATAATTTTTCTTATAAAAATAATGTAAAAAATCATACTGGGTAAATAAGGCATGCTGTGAGTTGTTGCCTGCCTGTTTATGATCACTGTCCTGCTGGTGTTATTTTATATCTTTCCATTTATACTCTCAGGGTGAACCGCTTTTGAAGAGTGATAAATAGTCAGAGATACAAACAGCATTTCTTAATTAAATCTCCCGCATTTTATCATTTCAAGTTTGTAAGTTTCTTGTAACTAAAAGCCATCATTCTTTCCCCACAAGACCCTTTGTTATACATTCAGTTTAAAGCAAATTATTAAAATGGAAAATGCTGAAAGTCCACTCATGTTGGTCAAATAAATGTTATTCTCTTTCTTTTAGGAATCAGTTTATGATGAGTAAACCTGAGATATATGGAGAGACAGCAAAGGAAAGGAGTGAAAGGAGTGACTAATTTTATTCACATCCCACATCAACAGAACTAGTTTTCAATATTAAAAATAAGCAAGTGTACCACTGTAGAGTAAAATGTTGGTAACCAGGGAAGTTGGAACTGTTATCAGAACACATTATGAAAATTTTCTCTAAGCAACTTATATGGCCCTTTTCAACTGTCAAGTTATAGTATTCTATAGATAAAAACAATTGTTAAGGAAAACAATAGAGAACCCATGTATGCTGGTCATTTGCTTTCTGATAACAGTATATTCATGATTTTCTTCATAGACTTATAAAATGTGTGTTGATGCTCACTAAGTATTTTGTGCACGAGAGTCAATAGTGAAATAAACCAATCCATCCTGCCCTAAGGAAACACAGACTAGTAGGGAATCTAGTAACCCATATAATGAGCATGAAACTAAATGTAAATTTGCATCTAGGACAGGTGCTATAAGGAAAATGCATCCAGGGATATAAAAGTGTGTCAGTAGTTTAGAAGGAATGGAGTTTTTCCTGTTATGGAAGATCATAAATTTTCCTTTGAAGAAGATGTGTAAGGATCTGCCTGTATTACAGATAGCTTGCCAATAGGGTGATATGAGCTGGAAGTGGACTTTTAAGGTGTCTTTGTCACTTGAGGGATAGCCCAGAAAGAGAGTACAGAAAGGATTTAATTCAATTAAGCAGGACCCTGAGAAGTTTATTTCACTGCCCCTTTTCTTTTCAAGGATAGATGGTCTGACTATAAAACATCAAATGGTAATACTTTGATAATAATTTACAAAAATATTCTGGGACTAAATAGAAACATG
Source organism: Equus quagga (assembly GCF_021613505.1). Classification (NCBI taxonomy): domain Eukaryota; kingdom Metazoa; phylum Chordata; class Mammalia; order Perissodactyla; family Equidae; genus Equus; species Equus quagga. Next base: position 98,413,261 of record NC_060275.1, read on the forward strand.
TGGAGGTAGGTTTTATGAAGTTATACAAGGATGGTCCTCTTAAAGTGATCCACAGTCTTAAAATATGTGTGTCCCATTGTTGAGTAAGTGACATCTGTTATAACCTCCATAGTAAGACTCTCACTCTCCTAGGGGTAGCAGTCCCAGATGTCAACCCACTCACACGGGCAATTGACGAAGAACACTACTCACACAGAGAAAAGACAGAGCAAGATCAGCTTCAACAGTGGAATTTAGTCCCCCATGGTCAGTGGGTCTCATCCAAGGTAAGGCCATGGTCTGCAAGTACCCTTGTCATGCTGCAAGCAAGAGACCCTATTCTCTCCCTGTCAGGAACAGATTAGTAGTGGTGTTCAGCAGGTGCCATGTGACACACAAGCTTAAGCAGAACAAGGGAGTATACATTGAATCTGAAACAAGGAAAGATATTCCCACACAAGATAATCAACCAAGCACAGGCTGTGAGGGCTTTATGTCTATGTAAGGAAGTGTTACAAGCTCAAGGCCCATTCTCATGTAGCTGAGCAGGGGTTGAAACACTGTGCACATGAGACTGCCTTTCTCATCACCCATGTAAATGCTTTCAAAAGGCCCTACTGCAGAAGAGGTTCTTAACAATATGTCCTGTGGATGTCAATCAGCTTCTTTCTTTCATGATCCGAGGGTTTGATCAATAGCCCCTGTACAGTGTGGGCAGAATTGCTGAAAGATGGACTCTATGGGTGCTCAATATCATATACTTCCCTCCATAAAGTCTGGCCTGAGAATTGCTTATTCTAAGTGTTGAACTTGGAACCCACTCCATGATAGTATAACCTGAAGAGTCTACTCACTTTCTTTACAGCAAGTTGATGACATTGGGTAGATTCCATCACAGAAATAGGAGATGAGAGGATGAACCATGATCTGTTCCAACGGATAGCATATGTATTCTAAATTTAAATTTCTTATTTTCATGAGTTGCTACTTGTACTCTCACCATCTGTTGTATTCCACACATGAACCAAAAGTGGAATTCATAAGAAAAATGTAAAGCAATATGTCAATTCCCATGGATTAAATGGTTACTATTGTAAGTTATACATCAGAGGCACCTGGATCTATAGAATGGAAAATAATCTCATGAAGACTTGATTATAGTGCCAACTGGGGGAAAAAGCACCTTTTGAGGTTGGGGTATTGTCTTAAGGAAAATTTTATGTACTCTAAATTAATATATTTTTCCATTTCTTTCATCACCAAAATACACAAGGACTGGAAGAAAAGGAATAGCACTCCTTATAATTAAACTTAATGAACTACTTGTGAATTTTGGCATCTTCCTCACGACTATGAGTCCTGAGGATTTAGAGTTTTTCAATATCAAAACCGGAATCTATGCATCTGGTGAACTAGAAATTGCTGCTTGTACTTGCTGTTCTTTTATTGTTTGTTTGTTTTATTTTTGTTTTTGTTGGAGGAGCTCTTCATGGCACAGGGAAATCATTCAAAAATAGAACATAAAAAATTATTACCCTTTGCCTCATAAATCTAGAAACTTCACTAGATATATACTTTGATAAAGTTAAATGAGAGAAGCCCGCAGTAGGAAATCTCTGTTTTTGCATGCAAAAGCTGTTGTCATAATGTTCCTTAAAAAATTAAAAATCGCAATGGACTGAGCTAATCTCAGCTAAGGAAAGTTAAGCTAGGCTGAAGTGAACAACTGCAGGGATGCCTATATTTATCAGGCTAAAGAATAAAATGGCCATATTCTTCATAATTTTAAGATATTTCACTAAAACTAGGCAAAATATGACTCCATAAAAATCTCCCTACACCAAGCAAAAAATAAATGTTGTTTATAGGCTTGCAAATTTAGAAGTCTTATTAATCAGACAATGATTCTATTATAGAAAAACAAATAAGCAAATTAGTGGTATGATAGGTTATGGCCAGGTCTGCTATACAGAAACCTCAAATAACTCTGATTGTATACTGTGAATATTTTGGGCGGTGGATGGATTGCCTGCGATGCATATTGTGGATTTGCACACTTGTTTAAATAATGCCTTTTTAGTGTCTTATATGATATACTGTATTGAAAAATTATAAACCCGGAATCCAGACAGTATGTATGGGTAAATGTTTCAGCAGAATATTCTTCAGTAATAATACACAACCTCAAGTAGTTTCATTGCTCAATGGGCGTCAATGGCTCCTTAATTGAGGCATTTCCAAACTTTGTCTGGACTTGTGGAGATGAATTTGGTGTTGTGGGCAATCTCGCTGGCAGTTCCAAATGGTGGTATGAGAGACTGAATCTCCAACCAAGAGAGGAAAAGCCCCTGTGATGGGCAGTTAAAAAGTGACACTGACAATGAATGAAAGGAGAGAGTGATAGTGGTTTGGGCAGCTTTTCTACGCAAAACTCTGCATGAATACACGCGTGTCAATGTACTATTCTGCCTTTCAGGCACTAAAGCCCCATATGTCTCTGACAGCAAGAAAAAAATGCCACGCTACATGATAAATAAAGCCCACGGCGCGTAATGGAGAATGAGATCCACGCTTAATGGCATAAAGAGTTAAGACAATTTCCAGAGAGTACAAACTGAAATCGCCAGAGCCTATAACTACTTGCACGGTGTGAATGTGCGCTGATGAGGATGAATAGGTAGACAGCTCTGAGGAGGAATTAAGATGTCTTGATTTAAAATCATGCAGATATAATTACAGCTTATCCAGAAATATATGGAGAGTGAAGGAGAGACCTCCTAACTCCTTAGTGCTTTGTTATAGGCAGTGTTCTATTGGCCTAATATCTGGTTATCTTTTCCAATTTCTTTCTCTGTTTCAGGACTATTTTCATGATGTTAAAAAAGATATGATTTAAGTAGGTTTTTTTCTGTGTGTGTGTGATGAAAATTGGCCCTGAGCTAACATCCGCTGCCAATCCTCCTCTTTTTGCTGAGGAGAACTGGCCCTGAGCTAACATCCGTGCCCATCTTCCTCTACTTTATATGTGGGACACCTACCACAGCATGGCTTGCCAAGTGATGCCATGTCTGCACCCAGGATCCGAACCGGTGAACCCTGGGCCGCCAAAGTGGAACGTGTGCACTTAACCGCTGTGCCACTGGGCTGGCCCTGCCAATCCTCCTCCCTTTGCTTGAGGAAAATTGTCACTGAGCTAACATCTGTGCCCATCTTCCTCCATTTCACATGGGATGCTGCCACAGCGTGGCTTGATGAGCAGTGCTAGGTCCTTGCCCAGGATCCAAAACTGTGAACCCTGGGCCACCTAAGCAGAGCACACAAACCTAACCACTACGTCACGGGCCTGGCCCCTGATTTAGGTACTTTTAATTTTCATCATTTTAACTTATTATACCCACTGATTACCATGTGTATGTGTGCTTGTGTGTGTGTGAACCCACTTGTTACGGGTGAGCTCATTTCTGAAGAAGATTCTCACTGTTTCCAGAAAGCTACTTGGAAATATATACTAATAGCCTGAAAAGATGACTAAAATCTTCTGATTTAACTTCCATATTTCCAGAGTTCTGCATGAGTTCATCCTCGTTTCATCCTTGTAAGAAGAGTATGAGATAGGAAATATTTTTATTTCCATTTTATAGAAAAGGAAACGGAGAGAGAGAGATTGAGCGATTTGTGCAAGCTGACACTCTTAGCTGGTGGGACTGAGCCCAGGATCCCACCTCTGCTGATTGGCTCCTCAGCTTGAATTCAACTTCTCTGCTACACAGGGTCATGAATTTAACGCTACACATTCGCTTCTAGAAATCTATCTTACATCGAGGAGTATTAGGATTATTAATTACATAGGAAATGTTTGTGATTGATGTTCACTATAATCCCATATATTAAAATGAACAGGAAGAAAAACCCCTGCGAATATATGCGTTTTGGCCACTGCTGGATGACAGGATTATGGTGGATTTTATTCTTTATATATTTGTGCACTTCCTGTATCTTCTCCTCCAATAAACATATATTATTTTATAAGGAGCAAAGTAAAAATAAAAATGCTTTTATCCATTGCTTTATGACTGAGTTCAGTCTAGCTAAAATATTAATTGCTTTCAATGGCTTCACACAAGAAGACAGCAACATCTGGAAGCTTCTATCATTTTCATTAAGTAGCTTTGTAACACTGAGAACAAAATGCCTCATGTAAATATATTCTTAATAAATGCTAATGAAAGGGACAATTTCCCTGCAATAGATACCTGTGGCCAGCTGTACACAAAGTGATAATTTTCATGAAGAACTACAGTGTGTAAACAAACTTGCCTGGTAGATGGAAATGTTATAAAAACAGAGATAGCCTATTTGAGAATGACTCCATCAACCAAGTGAGGCACTCTTCTCTTGAAGTTAATTTTTTTGTAGAATGACAATAATTTAAATTTTTATCGAGTAACAAATGCAATGTTTCTGCTTCCATGATTTATTTTCCTGATAATCTTGAAATTTTGCATGCAGAAACATCGAATTTGCAAGCACATTATATTTTTTTGTAATTTTTTCAAGTTCTTGTAAATATTCTATTAATTATTTTGAGTTAATATTGTGCTATATGACTTCATGAATAAAACATGCTTGAGGTTAGCTTAAAAGGAGTAACTAGTCAAATTTGAGTTGACTTGTTCAAACTTGGATGCATGGTACTCATCAAATTTCAGTCAGTTCCACTCAGCATGTGTATTGTTAAGAATCAAAAAATACTTCTTTCTAGGAAACAGACCCCTAGAAATTTTACTAAAAATTGCATACTGTATGTACTAGTAAATGTCTTAATTTAAGCTGAGTTCTAAATATTTTAAATATTGTATTAATAGATACAATTATAATGAAATAACATTTGTAGCTTTCAAACTACAATTATGGAAATTCCCAACATGGCTATTAAACTGTAAACTAAACTCAGCCTAATTATGCTTTGGCCTAGAAAGTAACCATTGACAAATCCATTCCAAAAGTACCCTCTGCCTTGAAAGACTTAATGAGTTTCGCTAAATGTCTGACATACATAAAGAATCTTGCAGAGTCATTAAAATACCTTTATGTATTGTTTATATTCCTTTGGCTTTATATTTTATTTCTGTGTCATCCTAGAAATGTACCAAGGTTCCTGATGCAACAAGGGTCTTTGCGCACATCCTCACATTCATGGAAATATACATTATTGTTCCAATTCTTCTTATCATGCTAGTCAGGAAAGCCCCAGTTGACATCTTCCTAGATTCCCCAAGAAAGCACATTTTTAACTTTGAAAAGAATTGATAAATTGCTTAACAATGGTATTTGGAAATGAATGTTTTTTCCTCACATTCTTGAAAATACTAGATATAATTAAATGTCAAATGTTAGCCATTTCCCCAGAAGGAAAAAAAGTCAATACTTACAGATTTTGTTTTTTTTTGTTCATTTCTTACAACTCATTCATTCATTCCACCAAAAAAGTATAGAGTACTTACTGTGTGTAGGATAGATTCTAGGCATTAAAGATAAAGTAGGATCCAAAATACACAAACCTTTTACATGAATTATTTGTTTGGAGATTGCATGTTGTTTTCAAATTATTGTTTCTCCATTTCACATATATATAGATTTATTAAAAATAATATAGTCATTATTTACATATAATATTTGTAAACATAGTTTTCAGCTTTTACATCCTTGTAAAACTTTTCCTTTTACTTAAATATTCAAAATGCCTAGAAAAAGCCAGGAAAGAAATATATCAGTATGTTAACTATAAATTATTATGTTAGTAAATTATATATCTATTGCTATTTTATTAAGAACTGGATTTGTATTTCATCAAAATGAAATTTAAAATTTAAACATCTGGCAAAATGCTTTCCTCATGTGTTTTATATGGTATCGGATATTAAACTCTGCTTTCAATTTTTTTGCCCTAAACCTCTCTCAGTACTACTGATTTGGCCAACACATTCACCAATTAAATATTCATTACAGGCCTATTCTTGTTTTTTTGCATTATACTTTGGCCTATAATTTCAAGGACCTTTTTTAGGAAGAAAAATTCTTTCAAAATATTTCAATTTGAAGGGATGAATGAGTTAGCCATGGTTGTGAAACAAAGGATCTTAAAGCAATAAGCTCTAACAACTGCTAACAAGTCTACAAAACTTCTCTCCCAAGTTGGCAGTTAACTGTGGGTCAGGTAACTGGTAAGGGCTCTCTCTTGGCAGGCTGGCTTGTCTAGAAGGTCTCCCATTTGGACCGCTGGATTCCCCTCCACATCCTCTCAGGTGGAAAACTTTCCAATTTACCTATAGGTGTGAGTAGGAAAAAAAAAGTCATGATATTTATTTAAACTGAGTTTTGAGTAAATATGTTATACAGCAACAGCTACCTGATTCAGAAATTGCTCAAGTGTGGGACGCTGCCATAACAGAAACTGAGAATATGTGGCATTGACTCGGTGACTTTCAGTGGGCAGACGCGGAAAAAATGGAAAGTCTACCATCAGTGAGGGCTGCAAGAGAGTAAGGAAGATGCAATTGAAGGATGGTGAAATGGCAACCTGTGTTATGTAGCAGCAAAGCAATTGGCAAAACTATCACCAGGAAACTTGAAAAATGGAAATTGTACATAATGAACATTTGCGTTTAACTGAGGGACTCACAAGGCGGAATATTGAAAATGTCAGCCAGTTGCTCTTAGCTGTGCACGATAATTGCAAGAAAGAGAGGAGCTGAAGAACATGGCCACTTTGTACTTATAATTTGAAAGAAATATAGAGGGGCCAGGTCTTGCTAGGTTAGAAAATAGTTTCTCATTTGCAGCCTGTTGATTCCTCCTCAAGGGCATAAGAGATTTCTTAACATTTAATTAGAAAGGCACTTGACGTAATACCTGTGTATATAGTTACAGACCTCAGTTAGTAATTCTTCAAGAAATTAATATAATGAGTTCGGATTTCCATTTTTTAAGTATAAAAGATTAAAGTAGAAGAGCTAGATGAGAAACTTTTGAAGTCTCTTCAAATATGTAAGACAATTTTAGCCAGTGATTGCAGTGATGTCTTGGTTTTTCATTTCAGTTTTATCTCTTCTAAAGCTTCATTAATTAATTAATTTATACACCCTTTCAATAGACATCTATTAGGATATTTTGATACAAAGTGGTCAGGATAGAAAAATATGTAAAATTCATGACTTGCCATTCAGCATAATGCATTCTAAAAGGGGGAGACCATCACGCTACAAGTGCTCAGACAGAAAATTGAATAAGGTTTAGCTTTGCTTCTGAGTGACACAGCACAGTTAAATCAAATACTTACTACAGTTGTTGAATACCCTAAAGAAGCCAATGACAAGCTAGAATACCATGTGAATTTTGCCGTAAAATCTTATTTTATTTTGCCTTGTAATCTATAAATATACAGGTTGATTTTGTTAAAAATATAATATTTTAACTCCCAGAATATTGTCACCTTTATTTAAGTAACAACAGTATAGAAAGCACACAAAAAGTAATTTTACCTTGCAAATCAATATTTCATATGAGTATCATGTGTGTTCAATATTGTAACCTCTAGTAGTATACAGAAAACAGAAACCAGGGTATAATAGTAAAAATAATCATAAAATTCATTGATTATTTATTATACGCCAACTGCAATTTTTAATGTGTTTACATATGTTAAGCGATGGTCTTCCAACAAATACATTAATTCGTTAGTATTAAACCCCAGGCCTGCAAAGCAGAGTGCGTGAACTTAACCACTTGGCCACGGGGCCGGTCCCAAAGCTAAACTCTTTTTATTGATCAACATAGTATACTTGTCCTGTATACAGTAAAAACCCATCAAAGGTTATTATTATTTTTTGATTATCTTTCTCTTTTGACTAGTCATTATTCTCTCTAAATTTTTCTAATGTTATGTCAAATTTGTTGTTATAGCCACTAATTATTTATTTGCTGTTTATATATATTCTACTTCTCTTTTGATACAGTCCATCTTATTATGCTTTTTGCTCATTTTCCTTCTTGTTAACTTTTTTCTGCTAACTCCAATGTCTAGTTCATCAATGGGTCTGTGTCTATTAATTACTTCACCTCTTGATATCAATCACTTTATTCTTATTTTCTGAATATTTTATAAATTAGGATTCAAGATTGTTGAAAATGTGTTATAGAGGTTTTCCTAGAAAGAGTTTTGATTTCTTTTTTTCTGGCAGATAAGTTTCTGGCTATTCTGACTCACGTTTCCAATGCATGGTTAAAGTTCTGGTTAGGTAGGAACTACAGATGGCTTTTTTGGTCGTTTGGTTTGTTTTGATCTTTTTGATCACTCATGGGCTATAGCCTCTGCTTTAGGGTGTGACCTTGCAACACTCTCAAATGAGTGTTTGCAGCGTCTGAGGAATCTCTACCCGGGCGGGATCCAGACTCTGCTCTATCCTATACCATGTGTGATTGCTGAACTCTCCACTCAGCTGTGTCCTCTCCCGGCAACAGCAATGAAACAGATCTCTTCAAGTCTCACTATGTGCACACACAGTCCAAAAGACAGGAAAAAATCCACAAGTCCAAGGAAATTTTTCAGTTTTCTGGAGTTACCTTTCAATGGCTTCCTCCATCTGGAATCTGACTTCCCATCCAAACTACCTCAGCTGTTTTAGAATCTGATCTTTACCTCCTTTGCATGGAAAGACAGTTTCTATTTGGGCTTCATCTCCCTGCATTTCAGGCCAGGAAACATCCCTTGGAGAAGTGTGGTGAATATTTGGCTGACTCAATTTGCCTTTATTCTTTTTGAGGATACTGCCCTGCATTGATTGTTGCCAATGCTTACAAATAGAATTTTTAACGATATGTATTTGTTAGGTTTTATATATGTCTGGGGCAGACATACAAATTCAATGTAGCTGGTCTGTCATGGCCAGAACAGAAATCTGTTGGGCTTTTTTTTGATCAACCAATCTCTAGATCAGAATTACTTAATATAACCCACGTCCTTTCAATGTTCTTAGAAATATATGGTTATGCTGTTTTAAATACCTTAATCAATGAATCTTTTGTTTCTTCTTTCCCTTACTTATACCTCCAGCAAGTTTCTGTCATACAAATTTACGATAGAATAGGCCAATTCAACACAACTATGTGTTCAAGTAGCCAGCAAAACAGGCTTGCGGCTCATAGGTCTTTTTGTTTGATGATTTAGCATTGTCTCTGATTTTTGATTCCAGGCAGTATCTGCAAAGCTAAATGCTCGCCATCTTTCTCCACAACATTCCCTTATTTCTGGGTCACATCTGCACTTAAATTTCTATGTGTAAGAGGTTTTTTTTTAAGTGATTAACTTACTCTCTTTGAGCCCTGAAGGAACCTGGTTTTTAGCCATGCATTCGTTCTAAATATAGTATTGATATCGACCCTGAAATCAGTTTCCCCACATTAAACCCAGCATATATGGGGTTAAAAGCAAAACACCCATTCCCTGCTTACTCTCTGGCTTCCTGGCTCCAGAGTCCACTACCCTCCATGGAGACAGACACCATCAAGGACAAGCACCTGGACTATCTCCTCCCGCAAAGAGATACAGGCTGGTGGGAAAGCTGCTGACCAGCAAGGTCATGAGCTCCCTCCTGTCTGCAAGTAGTCTCAAGGCCAAAGACAGGCTGGTGGGAAAGCACTGACCAGCAAGGCCATACAATCCCCCTCCCTACCTAAAGCCCCAAATAAAAACCCTTCCTTTTAGCTTTTTGGGGAGTTTGGGATTTGAGCATTAGCTGCCCTCTCTCCTTGCTCAGCACTGTGCAAAAATAAAATTCCTACTTTCTTCCACCACACCCGGTGTCAGAGATTGGCTTGCTGCTCAACGGGTGAGCGAACTCACTTCAAATTCAGTAACAGTATCAGTGGATGGAGCCCTCAGGACTACTTCATTTATATAATCTATTTTTTTTGTAAATCCAAACTTACTTGGGAGTTTCATGTTCCTGTTTCTTTTGAGTCCTAATTTATCCATATTGATTTTTGCCAATAGACTTCCCAATAAACCATTTAGGTTTTAGATGTTTCATTTTTTAAAATGAAATACTTTCTCTTGCTATTTTTCAAAATTTTGTATTGTTATTTTTGTGACCCAGAAATAAAACTTCGCTAGATATCATACATTGGAAGGCTTTTCTTATTTAAAAAAAACATTGTTGGTGGATTTAAACATGTTTTTATATGTATGGATGACTTCACTCCACATTCTATTTTTAGTTAAATGTTGCCATTATTTTTTTTAACTTTGCTGACTTTTGTCAGAATATTTGACTTTTCTTTGGTATTTTGCTTTTCTTGTAATAATTTAGAGTTGGTATAGCAAACATTTTCTCCAATTCTATTCCTATTCACTTGCTTGTTTGTTTCTAACTTGTAGCCATTTATTAATAACATTTAGGCCATCATAAGCAGCAAAATAATTAAGATTAGAACGCATTTTTCTCATAAAATGGTATTGGCTGCTTCCAATACTTTTTTTTTTTTTTGAGAAAGATTAGCCCTGAGCTAACATCTGCTGCCAATCCTCTTTTTTCTGAGGAAGACTGGCCCTGAGTTAACATCCATGCCCATCTTCCTCTACTTTATACATGGGACACCTACCACAGCACAGCTTTTGCCAAGCAGTGCCATGTCCGCACCCAGGATCCGAACCAGTGAACCCTGGGCAACCGAGAAGCAGAAGGTGCACCCTTAACCTCTGCGCCACTGGGCTGGCCCCTGAAGATATTTTTATATGCAATGTTCTCAAAGTTACAAAGCAGATTTTCTAGCCCAATAGCTAGTTTTAAGCAGGATTTTTCTTAATACTCTACATACACTTCTTAATGCCTAATTCTCTGGAACTTTTAAAAGAATGGAGCAAACAGTAAACTGTAAATTTCAGAATTCATTCTCACTAGGTTTATTCTATTTTCAACCCTGATTATAAGTTCTGCTTTTGATCCCTGGAATTATAAAAATAGGATTCCCATGAGCAATCTCAATCTTCCGATTTTCCTAGCATTTGTAGTATTTTTCTGCGATTTTTAAAAAGAACAATATCAATTATATTTTGTCAGTATCAGAGTCTCATTGAAGAATATAAATAGATTTTCCATTAGGACAGGCTCTTAATTTCTGAGTACAAATAATAAAAACAGAGTTTTACTTTTGGATAGTCTATTTTCGAAGTCCACATACGCCATGATTTGAAGATCTTGTTTGTGTTGTTGCTGTTGTTATGATTCCTTATTTACTTGCTTTTTGCTTGTTCTGCTTCGTCTTTGTAAAATTAAACTTTATGCTCCAATATTCTGGAATTAATTTCTCTCTTATGGATAATTAGAGAGAGGATTTCTTTCAGCTTTGATTTCTTTCTGTCCGTACATGAAATGTAAGTAAATAATTTAGGAAGTCTATATGCATGGCCTCTATCTAGCTAAAAATAAAACTTTTAGTACTACCTATTGACAAATAAATGGCAAGCAATAGGATATATTGGAGTATATGGGGAAGCCGTTTGGTGTAAACCTCATTTGACCTGACTTTGTTTTTCCAAAAGGGCCACATGGCCATTGAGCATGCATTGCAGATCTGCTTTAAGCACTTGCTATGTCCCAAAGACAAGAACAAATGGCCTTAAGATAAAGATGCAACATCCCCCACAGTGGCATTTCCTTAAGGATAAGCATTTCTCCCTAGGCTAGGAACTGATTGCTGTGCCAACCTGTGACCATCCAGCTCACCTGTGACCACTCAGCTGGAGACAACAGACCTGCTACCCTGCTGTGTCCCTCAATGACTGCACCAACAGAGCAGCCTCGTGACTACTATAAAAGGGACATTTCAATCATATGTGATACATGCTCTTTTAGGATATATAACCACTCTGTTCACCCCACTTCTTTGGTGCCCTTCCTTCCTTGGAGAAAGAAGGTCCCGGGCTAAGGTAGTCCTCACATTTTGGCTCAGAATAAACTCACCCCAATTTTCACTTATAGATTGGTTATGGATTATATGCATTGACACTATCATGTCTAATTTTTTTAAATTATCCATACTATTAATCTCTTCTATAAATTAATTATATTAATTTCATTATTCCTTCTTGTGTTTATTTATATTTCCTAGCCACAAAGTATTAAACAGTTAGACTATACCTCTTTTATATTTATTTTCTCAATTAATCATTGGTATATATATTTCCTTTCTTTTTATTACAAATGACAATATTTTATCACAGTAAGTTTTACAATATTGCCCATTCCATAAATTAATATAACAAATTTTCATCATTGTTTTTAAAACAAGCTTTTTGAAAATTTTCACTAGGAGCTGATTATACATTGACAGTTTTTTCAAGCGATTATGAATTTTGTATTTGCATATATCCAATTAGCTTTAATGAATCAGCATCAGAGGATTTTAATATTTAATTTCTAAAAAAATTTGAGGGGCCAGCCCCATGGTTGAGTGGTTAAGTTCACACACTCCACTTCAGTGGCCCAGAGTTTCTCCAGCTTGGATCCTGGGCTGGGACCTAGCACGGATCATCAGGCCATGCTGAGGTGGCATCCCACATAGCACAACCAGAAGGTCCTGCAACTGCGATATACAACTATGTACTTGGGGGCTTTAGGGAGAAGAAGAAGAAGGGAAAAAAAAGAAGATTGGCAACAGATGTTAGCTCAGATGCCAATCTTAAAAAGAAAATATTTGAGATATTCTATTGGCACTAAAAAAGATGTTTCCTCATTTTATGACATTGTTATCAACATATATCCTCTTCCTTTATGTCATTAATTTTATTAATCATGATTTTATAACTTTCTATAATATTTCTAAGTATTTACATAAGTTTAACTTTTAGCTCTTCCAAAGTAAAATACATATTGACTATATATTAACTGTCACTCCATTTTCTGTTCTTAAAAATATCCTTTGGAAACAACTCAATTATAGATTTTTTTCATTTTGAATTATATAAGTCTTAAAAATATAAAAGTATTATATAAAATATATATAAATATATATATATATTCCTGTAAATAAATCCAATGTTCACTACTATAAAAAAGGAGACAATAAGAAAAACAATGCTCAGATAAAAATATTTAAATGAATTATTCTATCAGCAAAATATTTAAAGGCAGTATCTATTTTAATCAATAATAGTTGAAGACAAAGTAAAATGTTACATATGTTATCATGATGCTGTTGGATCATCTAATAATGTACGTAATCTAATAATTTAAATACTTTTAATTTAAAAGTGGCCCAATTTGAAATTAACCTTAGAAATCGCTTTTTTTTTAATTTTTTTATTAAGATTATGATAGTTAACAACCTTGTGAAATTACAGTTGTACATCATTATTAGTCATGTTGTAGGTACACCACTTCACCCCTAGTGCCCTTCCCCCACCCCCATTTCCCCTGGTAACCACCGATCAGTTCTCTTTGTCCATATGTTAACTACCACCTATGAGTGGAGTCACACAGAGTTCATCTTTCTCTGTCTGCTTATTTCACTCAACATAATACCCTCAAGGTCTATCCATGTTGTTGTGAATGGGATGACTTTGTCCTTTTTATGGCTGAGTAGTATTCCATTGTATACATATACCATATCTTCTTTATCCAATCATCAGTTGCTGGGCACTTAGGTTGGTTCCATGACTTGGCTACTGTGAATAATGTTGCGATGAACATAGGGGTGCGTGGGACTTTTGGAACTGCTGATTTCAGGTTCTTAGGATAGATACCCAGTAGTGGGATGGCAGGGTCATAAGGTATACATTGTTCCTTTACTCAATGTATAAACTGAAGATGTGTAATTAAAATTAGATCAAAGTTTAATGAAAATTAGTATCAAATTATGGAAATGTCAAAATAATATTTTTAAAATTCTAGTTGAAATCAAGATGTAATTAAATTAATGCCATAACAATTTTCTTGAATCTGTTAGGTTTCAATGAGCATGGAGTTGCCCAAAAGCAATTTGCATTTAATATGAATACATTAAATGTTCTCCCCTCTATAAATTAAAAGAAAGTGATGTAGAAAAAAGTGATCTAAAATTTTAACGATAGTGTTAAATGAATGCACCAGTTGAATTTTAAAAGATATAATAAGGTACTTAATATGTAAAATGAGGTAAGTTACATTAACATGAAAAGAATAGATGCAATGCATGCATACTATAGAGTATTTATATACAGCAAGAAACAGTGAGGAAAAAAGGCAAATTATTTATAATACTATAAAGTTATAATGGGTTCAAAAATATAATGGAATATAATACTATAATCAGTTATAATGGAATTAAATGTCAGTGAAAACGATTAGATTGTAGCTTAATTTTCCCAGGTCATAATTCAAAACACAAATTACCCTTTTGCATATTACACCTACATAAATAATGCTGTAGTTATTGCTCTGAAAAATCATATGTTACTACTGAATAGATTTAATAGCAAATTACCTACTTCTTATTAGTGCACACAACTAATCTTCTACCCTACAATATACTCAACTCTATCATTCATAGAACTTGAAAACCAACAGGTACTTTTAAAGTCATTCTTGAACACATTTCACAAATAAAGACTATAAGATCCACAAAACATATATGTTACAAAACACGCCATCATTTATTTACTTACAGTGGACCTAATCTCCACTTTTGTCTGTGTGGAAAAGATATACGTGTCATCCCGATGCTTCCCTTGAGACTTCTCCCAGGCTCTTGTTTTACACCTTGTGATCCTTATTTCTTCCAAGTTTCTTTTTTAAGAGAAAACAATGGAAAACAAGCAAAGTCAACACTAACCAAGAAAAACTCTGAAAATAATATGAATCTAACAGTTGACTGAAACAAGAAAAAAATCCAAATGGCTAGCAAATATAAAAATTATTCAATTTAATCAGTAGTAAGTGGGAGAGGATGCTAAGATTTTACATATATATGTGTGTGTAATATATACTAATATTTATTAATGTAATATATTGATGTTACATATATGTATATACACATATATACATATATAAGTATGCATCAACCTTCAGTAATCCAACTAGTAGAAATTTTTAAAAGAAACAAAACCTTGGAAAATAGACACATTAATATTATAAACATTTTAGAAATATTTAGATGTACCTGTTTAAATTACATATATATACCTTCTGATCCAATAACTATTTTTTTGAAACCCTTCTTTACATAAATATCAATATATTAAAATAATGATTATAAGTCTCCCAAAAATTTTATACATTTGTATTATCTCCTAGGGCTGCCATAACAAACTACCACAGACTAGATGGTTTACACGACTGCAATTTCTTTTTTCCCAGTTCGAAGCTAGATGTCTGAGATCAAGCTCTAGACGGAGTTGGTTTCTTCTGGGGGCTCCCTCCTAGGCTTGTAGATGCCCTTCTTTTCTCTGTGCCTTCACATGGTCTTCCCTGTGTACACGTCTGTGTCCTACTATCTCATAAAGACACCAGTCTTGTTGGATTAGGGTCCACCCTAATCATCTCACTTTAACTTATTCACTTTTTTAAAGAGTCACCTCCAAATACAGTTGAATTCTGAGTTACTACAATTTAGCTCTTCAGCACATGCATTTTGGGGGAACACAATTCATCTACAACAACATGGATGCTTGTTATATTATTGTTTTTGATAGTAGAAGTCTTGAAATATTTTGAATTGCCATCAGTGGAGAAATCATTGGGTAAAATTATAACTCATCCATATTATAAAATATGAAACAGTGAAAATGTGATTTTCAGGGGTCTGCCCCATGGCGCAGTGTTTAAGTCCAGCGTGGTAGACTTCAGCAGCCTGGCTTTGTGGGTTGAGATCCTGGATGTAGTTCTACACCAGTGTTGAGTCACACTATGGCACCAACTCACGTACAAAATAGAGGAAGATTGGCACAGATGTTAGCTCAGAGAGAACCTTCCTCAACAAAAAAATATATATATCTATACATATAATTTTCCTATGAACCTGTTAGGATATTGGTGATGTGTTGTCAGGAGTAAAATGTAATGATGCATTTCTCGAGGAAACATTTCTCTATTTCACTTGTTAGAAGAAATATGCCTTTTTTAATCTAATAAAAACATTTAAATTACAAAAATCATACATCTCTTCCCATTAATTTGTTACAAAATTTCTATAAATAAGAACAGGAACCAATTTCTTAGCAACCGAGTTAATTTACCTTACTTCCCAGAATAAGTAAAATGCTCCATTGGACAGGTCAAATATCAAACCAAGACTATTAATTTGACTATATAAAAGATTTTACATTTTAATAACAATTTGATAAACATGACACTAAAGCAAAAAATGCTTTAAAAGTTCTTAGGAGGGCCTGGCCCCATGGCATAGTGTTTAAGTTTGGTATGCTCCACTTTGGTGGCCTGGATTTCTGGTTTCAGATCTTGGGTGCAGACCTACACCACTTATTAGCCATGCTGTGGCAGCAACCCATATACAAAATAGAGGAAAGATTGGCACAGATGTTGCCTCAGGGCTAATCTTCCTCAAGCAGAAAAAAGAGGAAGATTAACAATGGGTGATACCTCAAGGTGAATCTTCCTCAGCAAAAAAAAAAAAAGTTCTCAGGAAACTATTACTTTTAGGTTACCATTAAATCTCAAATTTAGTATGTAAGGTTTGTCATATTTATTGATGATTATTTTGGTTTATATTAGCTCTATAAGCAAATTCACAAGTTAATTTATCTAATATTCTATTTTATTTTTTCCAATTATTTTTGGGATGTGAATATGTATAATTCACAGTCCATATAGTTAAATTAATGATTCACTTTAATATTTTAAAATGAAGCTCTTTGCCAAATGAAAAAATGTAAATCCTATTTTAGGTATATTTCCCAAAGGTCTCTCGAGCATGATTGATTGATTAATTGATTAGCTGTAATTATTCAATGACTAAGAATAGGAGCAAATTTCTCTTAGTCTATATAAAAATGCTCCATTTCTTCTCCATAGCATGTTGGAACATGAGTGCTCAAATGTTAATAAAGTTATCATACTTCTAAACTCTTAATCATCATGTCAACCAAAGCTTTATAAGCTGAAACTCTGAGGTTTGAAGCTATGAGAACCTTAATATAGTAGAAGGACTTTCGGGAATAGACATTGATTTTTTTGTCTGTCTCACTAACCAACAAAAGAATGCACTTTTGACTGCTGTTTACAACTTGACCAAGGTGTTCTACAAAAGAAAAAAATCAGAATAAATTTATAATAGAATTACTTTTGAAACAAATTGAGTTGAAATTGCACAGCAAAGCAACAGTAGCTCTGAAATCTTGGAAAACACAATTTTAAAAAAACAGGTGGCTGGTGACATAAGGCATATTTTTGGAAAGGAAAGGTTTATTAAATGGTAAAAAGTACTGATTTTCTTCATTTCAATGAAACTGTATTTCCCTTTTGTTTCTTTTTCTTCAAATATTAAGAAGTTTAGGGAATACAATAAATTGTATTCTATATCATATTTTCTATATAGAAAGAGGGTGAGGAAGTACCTGAAACATTCTTCCTAAATAGTTTATCTGTATCTCTTTGTGCACATTAGCAATACTTATATTTTGGAATTTTTTAAAGCTAGAATTTTCATGAAACTACACGGGAAACTTCATTGAAACCTCATACTTTTAATATAAAGCCAGAAAAAAATTATACACAGAGATAACATAGTCATCATAAACAAGATATCTAAGTTTGTGTCTTAATCATGGCCTGGATGGGAAGTTATTTTTTATGATTGAATACATAATGTTCCCTACAAAATCCCTGCTATATGAAGAATTAATCCTAAAAGAAATAAAGAAATGCAGAGGCTTTTCACTAAACACAATTTCATTTGAACTGCCTATAATAATTTTTTCTTTTTTTGTTTTGAGGAAGATTAGCCCTAAGCTAACATCGGCTGCCAATCCTCCTCTTTTTGCTGAGGAAGACTGGCCCTGAGATAGCATACATGCCCATCTTCCGCTACTTTGTATGTGGGATGCCTCCCACAGCATGGCTTGCTTAGTGGTCCCATGTCTTCACCCGGCATCCGAACTGCGGGCCCCTGTGCCACCAAAGCAGAACTTGTGCACTTAACCGCTGCGCCACCAGGCCAGCCCTGAATTACCTATAATAATTTTATTATACAGAGATATATTCAGAAATATTAATTGAGAAAAGAATTATCAAAGCAGAAGAAAACATGAAAATTAAAATTGACAAAACCTCAGATCTAGTAAAGTCATTGTAAACTTGATGAAAAAGAAAACGGAAGATCTACTTGAATAAATTGCTGGAAAATCTGTTTAGGGAGCAGGTGGAACACCAGCTCTTCCGCCCTTGCTGAATACTGAAAGTTGAGTCTCAGGATATGGTAAAACCACTAGACACCAAGCATGAAAATCTAATGCTGAACATTCTTTCCCTCAGCAGCCTCCCTGAACTCAGCTATAAAGTCACTGGATTCAGCACTAAACTCTCTAGTCAGAAGATAAGAAGACTTTTTTGAGGAATCTATTAGGCAAAAAAAAAGAGAAGGAAATTTTTTAAAACCCTGAGAGTTTTGAATCCCTCAATTAAAAAGTGCATCTACTCACCCTTTTGAATGCCCACCAGTCAGTAAGCACCGCCCACGCAACTGGAGGCTACAATGGAGGATGAACTTCAGGCAGCTGAGGAAAGCTTCTATCATGAAACACAAAGGAAAACAACAGCAACAAGAGCAACAAAAGAGGATTGAAGAAAACATAGTAAATGGCTGGCGAAAACAATCTAAATCAAGACAAGAGAAAATTTTAAAAAAGGAGTCTTGGTATCCTCTGAGATAAGAGAAGTTGTCTACAAGAAAGAAGAAAATGAAACACTAATTAAAAATAGAACCTTTAGAGAACAATAATAACAATAAAATTGCTTGGAAATTTAAAGCCCAAAGCAGAAACGTAAAGAAAGAAAAAGAGTTGAGAATATTTTACAGAAAGTAAATAGGTGGCAGGTGGTAGGTGTAATAAGCAAGGAAACATAAACAAGGCTTGTCTTGGGCCACAAAATCAGTAGATCTCCACAACCACCCACCAGAATCTTAAAAGTTTATATAGGGGCCTTCTTGGGGTTCAGCCACATACACAGTCCAGAAGTTCTCAACACCACCTTATTCTCTCAAGACTACGACGTTGAAAATGGCTCTCACTGTGGGAATGGTGGGCAGATGGTACATTCTAAGGACAGAGGAGGGGATAAAGACCCTCTGATTGTGCAGGTCCAGCTAGAGGGTCAACCAGTGGTCATGTCCTCTCACTGGCCTCTTCCAACAGCTCTTTGAGTTGTAAGCCACTTGTTTAGGAAGTATACTTTTCATTTCTAATCTTCTTGATCCCCTTTGCTGATTATACTCCCTCAAATTTAGAATGGAATACTGCCCTGCATGACCAATTTTATGATTCAGAGAATCAAGAAAATACCCAAGTCACGATGATTGGTATCCCCTCTTGTTCAAGGTCCTACTCAAATCTGTCAGCTTCATGAGTTACCCAATAAATGGATTGGAAAAGCATACCTGACTGTGATGTATGTTATTTCTTAATCTAAATGTACCCACTAGACCTTGTGCCTCCTTTTCATTGGTGAAACAAAATGGACCACCATGCCCTGTTCACTTTAGAAGAGATATCCTGATGTGACTTAGACAATTCTTTGAAATTTACCCAGGTTCCTCTCTCACCCTCATCACGCAGTTGTATTACCAAGACATGTAGGATATATGCTACTTTATATTCAATGTCTAATTAGCTTAATGCATTCAAGGTGATAGCCAATGTGATATGGTGTTTTGTGGGATTGGAACATGATGAATTTCTTCCCAGATGGTGTTATATGGACAGCCGTATATTGATGTAGTCCTGGGACAAGATAAAGACTTTTTTCCCCTTTGTTTAGTATTGTTTTGTAAATGTAAACTGCTTCATGTTTTTCTTACTGCTGGGAATGGAAAGGACGCATATGCTGCCATTCAGGTGCCAGGGGCTATGCTGATTTGCTTGAATAAAGATACTGTATCTGGAACCAAAGCTCTCATTGGCATCAATACCTGATTTAGTCTGCAATTATCTAGTATTATTATGTATCATTCAATTGGCTTGTGTGCTGGACAATCACGCAAGTTAAATGGAAAATGCAGGAATCACTACAGCTGCATCTCTCAGGTCCTCGATGATGGAAATACTCTCTTCAAATCCTCAGGGAGGCAGTAGTTCTTTTGATTCACTATCTTTGCCGGCGTATGTAGTTCCAGGTGCTTCTGAGTAGCTCGTTCTGCCCCAATATACTTTGCTCCATGGATAATGAAACCAAGGTAGAATTCTAATGTCTATTTTGGGATTTGTAAAATAATACATATTTTCATAAGTTCTACTGGAAGCATTATTAAATTTGCCTGGACCAAATCTATTTTCTATTACTTGACTTCCATAAAGCCCTTGTTTGACAGGTGAGCCAGAGTGGCATTGGGTCTCTGGGAGGCAGTGCAAGTTTAGAACCAGCATATGATAGTCTCTGAAATTTCTAGGTAATATTGTTTTCCTGGTGCTCCATCACCTTCCCATGCCCATAAATAGCTGCTGTCCCTCTTGGGAATGCATAGGGGCGGGTCCACAGTTTAAATCTATGGCCTTGTTGAGGATTCCCTTCAAGTCTTTTGCTCCCTCTCAAAGGGCTACAATTATATGACCAACATCTGGGAACTAGGTAAGAAGCTAGGTATCCTCACACTTTTCACTTGAGTGAGGGTTCTGTCTATCAGTCTTAGACTTTTTCCTCCTGTACATGTCAAGTGGCACCTTAACAGACTGTCCATCTTTAACATTTCTAGGGACTCATAACTGTTTGGCCACCAGTATAGATATTATTCTGCCCTGTTTGTCTCTGATGGAGCACTGCTATCTGGCCTCTGAGGTCCCATTTTTCTCATTGAAATAGGAGAACTGAAATTTATCTAGCACGTACCACCATCATTTCCAGCCCACAAATGACATTTGCTCTCCAAGGATACCAATCCCTCCTCTGTGCCAATTTTTAAATGTCTTACTGAAAGTAGCATCTTCCAGTTTCTCTCTGGGTGGCAGCTGCACATAATAGATCCACTATAATATTCCCATGTAGGTGGGGATGAGGTGGAGGTCAAAATCAGAGGGGAGGATTGAGTTAAAATATTAACATTTTTATTTCTTCCTGTACTTGAATTTTCAGACTCTGACTCTCTCTGGGTCTTCTATTCATAAATTTCCATTGGTAACAGTATAGAGAAAAACTGTTTATTTATTTTTTAATTCTCAATTAAAATGTAAATATCCCCAAAATATGCTACGCAGTGTTCCTGAAATGTGGTTCAGGGACCATTTCTATCAAAATTATCTAGAGGCACTTATTAGAACCTCACACAGGGACAACTGAATCAAATTCCCTAGAAGATATGTCTGGTAATATGAATTTTAACAAAATTATTAGATGATAGTTATGAATACCAAAATGTGAGATGTGGTCATGTGGAGATCGTTGGCGTAGTCAGAATTCAGAGTTGTAGTAACTATCCAAAATGGAGTCTCATGGCACATTAGGAAAAAGGAGATTGGAGAAAGAGAGGAAAGGTGTCATATTGTCTTTAAAATAACTCCCTCTTCCTTGGGTCATAGAATAGTTTCCAGGTGCTTGCACTACCAATCCACAGTACGCATTTTACCTCTCATCACTTATTTCCTCCTTTCATCTCTAACCAGCATAGTGGTTGGAGGACACTCGCTAAACCCTTTCTCATCAAGGGGCGAGGACCCCTTAAAATGGCAGTTGACACCTAATTTAAAGTGAGACTGGACCTCAAAAGATTGAAGATTGCCTGTTGGAAGAGATGTAACAAGTGTTAGGCATCGTATGGGATCAGGAACAGAGGTTGAGATTGAGTTAGGCTTTGAGATGTGGCAGGATCCAGCAGTGCTCAGCACAAATTCTCAGCATTCAGTTTCTGTTAACTGCTTCCTCCTGCAAACACTGGGCTGTCTGCCTGAGGGCTTTCACTGGAAGTGAGAGAGATTTAATGTCCCTGCAAACAGCCCTCAAACAATGATGAGTGGAGTCAATGGATAAATAAATGAGCTTCCTTATCCTACGATGGGACACCACTGAGGCATGTTTCAAATGGTCTCCCGAAGGTCCCACAGCAGTTACCTGCTTTTAACCTGTCATATATCAGCTTCTTTTCTTTCCCTGGCTTATTACCCACCTCCCTTAAGCATGCTTCCTGAAATCCCCTCACAATAAACTTCCATTCTAATCTTTGTCTTTTTCCAGGGTAGCATAATTTAAGACAAGAATACACTAACTTTATGAGCTTGGTTATTTTTAATGTTTTAGACAGAATTTGGGAGGGATAAGTTTACTATTAACATTTAAAACAGTTTATCCTTTCCCCTCTAAATTTAGGATTGCAAACATCTGGCTCAAGAGAAATGAGGATGCATTTAACATAGAGCAAATTAGCAAAAGAGTTGCAATTTGTTTGTTTGAGAGGAATTGGGTTAGCACGAGAGAGAATTAGTGATGAATTTAGAGGTGTGGAAGAAATCATTTACTGCAGTGAAGGAGCTGATTTGAAGGATTAATTTAGAGTTAGGGCTAGCGTTGTATTTAATTCAGGTAAGATTTTTCCCAGTTTTTTCAGGGTAACACTTAATGCCAGGAGACTGTTAATGTATGTTTGCAGATAATCTGAGAATTCAAACCATCAGAATTTTATATCTGGTAAATTTGATCTTCCAATTTAAAATTAGTAACCATTTTCATGTAAAATAAAACTCAAGGATTATGGTAACCATGAATTCCTTTTTTTTTTTTTTCCACCTACAGAGATTAGCCCTGAGCTAACATTCACTGCCAATCTTCCTCTTTTTTTGTCTGTGAGCCAGCACGGCAGCATGGCCACTGGCAGATGAGTGGTGTATATCTCCACCCGGGAGCCCGACGCAGGCCTCTGAAGCAGAGCACACCAGACATAACCACTAGGCCACTAGAGCTGGCCCATAACCATGAATTCTTGAAAAAAAAACTTAACACTGATCTTGAATATTAAAACCTTGTTGACTTAGTGGGAAGAAAAAAATTTTGGAATTGAAACCTTGTGACAATTTGCCACTGGTGAACATTAAAGTTAGTGATATCTAGAACAAAGACTAAACACATTTAAAGAACAGAATTAAAATAACAGGAGCAGGCCCTGTGGCCGAGTGGTTAAGTTAATGCACACCGCTTCAGCAGCCGAGGTTTCGCCGGTTCAGATCCCGGGCACGGACATGGCACCGCTCATCAGGCCACCGTGAGGCGGCGTCCCACATGCCACAACTAGAAGGACCCATAACTAAAAATATACAACTACGTACTGGGGGGATGTGGGAGAAAAAGCAGAAAAAAAAAAAAAGGATTGGCAACAGTTGTTATCTCGGGTGCCAATCTTTAAAAAAAAAAGAATTAAAATAACAGAAACTTGATCACTTGAAAAAGTAGGGAGAGGTGAGGTGGACAGAGAGTAAATGTGCTTACATTAGGTTTTTTTTTTCCAAAATCAAAAGTCAGTATATAATATGAAATAAAATCATAATTATTAAAAAGTAAATAAAAGAAGGCAGTGCCTACATTTTTTTCATTATTACTCATAACAATCAAGTTATGCATAACTATCAGGAAAAATGTTTACTTGAAATTCTCTAGTTCCACTTCAATTTCTTTCAAATTCAATATAATTTAGGATATTTTGTTAATCATAGTTTAAAAATTATGTACTCAGTTTTACCTGTCATCCTATTTTTACAGTACTTCCGGACTTTTTTCCTTTCTATTTTATGGGGGGCTTTTTTGTTTCTATTTCTATATTGCTAAATTTTTTGAAAATGAGTGCACTTCTTTTAAAAAAGCCACAACATCATCACTGCTTTGAAGATTTGTGAAAATAGATGAGAAGCTTTAATGTATAATTCTGTGGACAGTTTTTACCAGAGAGGAAGATAATGTTAGAAGTAGCGTTTTTTCCCTACTTTCCATTGTTCTAAAGTTATCTGAAATGCACCCTAATTTATAGTCAATCACACTTACACTCTTTTTCCTGACACTCCACAGTAATGTGTCATATTTTAGAGGCAGTGTTTTATCAATTTACGTTTATCAGCATTCAGTTATTCAGGAGCTTATTGGACATTCGTGCCCTTGATAATCACTCTTCTGCTTTAATTGCTTTAATGTGTCCTTCACCTTCTTGGCACAGCTGCTGTTGATTTAACTGGACTTTCTGTGGAGGAGATCATCATGTTGAACTAGAAACACAGAATTCTGTCTTTTTCATTACAACTGGATATTCTTCATTCCCTGGAGGTTACAAACTTGTGTTTATCATTCTTTAAAGCCTTGTCTCCTCCGTAGAATGAATGAAAAGACTGCTTCTACTGTGGAAATGCCACCACAGCTCACCTCCGCCACTAATCACCCAACTTTCCTACCACTCGGAGCTCACATTCCAAGCATACTCATCTCCCACCATACAGAGCTCATGGTACCCACAGAGCCACTGTCCACATCTCACACTCCCCATAATTCACACTGCTGATGAAAATAAGAAGAAGAAACTTTTACATATTGAGGTATATGGGGAAGCCATTCTAATTTAAATCTGATTCAACCTAAAATTTATTTTTCCCAGAGCAGGCTACTTTATGGCCCTTCAAGCATACATTATACATCAACTTCGATCATTGTCCCAAAGCAAAGAATGCACTCTTCAAAGATAGGGATGCAGGCCTGGCCCATGGCTGACCGGTTAAGTCCACTTGCTCCGCTTTGTGGCCCAGGGTTTCACCAGTTCGGATCCTGGGTGTGGACCTGGCACCGTTTATCAGGCTGTGCTTAAGGACTGTCCCACATAGCTGAATCAGAAGGACCTACAATTAGAATATACAACTACGTACTAGGGGGCTGTGGAAGGAAGAAGGAAAAAAACAAGGAGATTGACAACAGATATTAGCTCATGTGTCAATCTTTAAAGAAAAAAAAGACAGGGACCTAATGTCTCCCTCTCTCTGACACCAATGTCAGCACTTCTTTGAAGATAAGATTTTCTTCCCAGAGAACTAAGGTCAAGTTGACCTGCTGTGCATGTGCTAAACTGCAGCAAAACATCTCTTTGTGACTCTGGGAAAAATAATTGTATGCCTGTCATGCTTGATGTATGTTCCTTGCTCTGAAATGGTATATAACTATGCTGTAAAACACGCTTCCCTGGAGCGCTTTCTCCCCTGTGGACGAGAGTGCTTCCTGGCTAGCCCTCGGCTCAATAAATACCACTCCATCTTTCTTACCTATAGATTGGTTATTGGTTATTTGCGTCAACGCTACCCGCTTTAACTGCTGCTCTTCACCACCCATCTCCCGAACAGTCAACCCTAAAATCTACCATCTGCTTTTATTTTCCAGACATATTTCTTATCCTCTTACTTTATATTCCCCTTCTCACTGGTGAGTTCATACATAACTCTTTCAGTTCTTCAACAAGGTTTCGACAAAGAGATTGTGACTTATACTTCTCTGATGAGTTTTTCTAAGTGTAGCATTCACTTGCTTCGGAAATGGAGTGTTTGTTAAATATATTTGTGATCTTCAGTTAACTAGCCACATTGAAATGAATCAATACTAAGTTGTTAGAGTGAGGAACAGTTTTAGCTATGGCGATTTAAACTAAGAGGCTAATACTTTCCTTTTGTTACTTTTAGTTTCCTTAGATTGCCACTGAACACTATTTAAATGAACGGGATTTTTGCCCCTCCTCCAGCAAGTTTTGTTTTGTGGACCAGAAAGCTCATTAATGATTAATTGAAGAGTTTCATAAACATTTGTACACTCTAATTGTTTCCACGTAAATGAAGGTTTAATATGATGTTTACGATATTACATAATTTTTACAGATGCAAAGTATATTAACTGTCTTTATTGCTAATACCCAGCGGCAGATTAATTACATCTTTTGGGTTTTATAATTGCATTTGCACTTTGACCTCATAATTGCTTCAATTACTTAATTAAATACTATTTTTAGTAAATTCTATCACCTGGAAATTTATTTTGCCACAGTTGGTTCTATTTATGAGGTAATCTTATTTCCCTTAAATGTTAGTAACTCTCACCTCATTGAAATTTAAGATATTAATTTTATTCTGAAATAAACTAACTTTTTTCCATAAGTTATGAACCATCACCACAAATTTGCACTGCAATTAAGGTGTGTACCTAGTACTCCAGTGAAAATCTCTATTAATGGATGGAGATTTCGAGTGTGTATCTGCTGATATTTTGCATAATTACTTTGAACTAATTTCTTTCTATTTCTTTACAGATCTTTTTCACTAAGCAATCACTGGAAGCTTATTACAGTGTTTTACATTTCAATTAACTTCACAAGCCCGTAAAATGTGAGTGAAGAAGGAAATTTCATGTTCTTTGATTAGACTTTGAACCATCTATAATAATACTTTTTGAATGTGTCCTCTTCAGGGAAACAATGGGAAGAAAGTCTTTGAAAAAAGTTATTTTTCTCATTTTTTGAAAAATAATAAAAGACAATTACAATTAAACCTTTTGGCATTATTTCACTTTGCTGTTATAGTAAATGATCTTATTTTTCCAAAATGAAAGATTGTTTCTTTGATATGTAAAAGTTAATTCGTAAGTTATGGGTAAGGTATAAATTACGTATTCGTGCAAAATGGAGTGCTCCCAAAATTAGTGGTTTAAAAGAACAAATAATTATGATCTTGCACAGATTCTGAGGGGTAGGAAACCAAGCGTAGCTTAGCTGTACGTTTCTGACTTGTCATGAGTCGTAGGCAAGACTGCAGCTGAAACAGCATCATCTGAAGGCACATTTACTCACTTGTCCAGTGGTTGATAGCAGCCAGTCTTCAATGCCCATTTCCTACAATCTGGTCCTTCCTTCCAAAAGGCTGCCTTGAGTGTTCTAAGGCTTTCCCAATAAATGATTGATGAGAGACATAGACAGAGACTGAGAGAGAGAGAGAGGTGTAGGTGGCAGCTTCGGTCTTTATCACCTAATCTGAGAAGTGGCATATCATCACTTTCAAGTTAGATATAGCAATGCAGTTTAACTAGAGAGTACGAACAGACATTTAACTCAGACTGAGGAAAGATCTAGGGGTAGCACGTGGTAATCTGCCCCTTTGCCTCCACTGGCTTTGTTTGTATCAGGCAATCCAATTGTTTTCCGTCCCTGGGCTAGAAATAATAACAGAATATGTGCTCAGTTTGAACATGACATTTGTCATCCATGGATTAATTTATTAAATCGTTTTGGCTAGTGAAATGAGCCTAATTTACTCACTAGCCCTTTTTTGGTTTGTTTTTAATACTTTTCATTGTGGTAAAATATATACAGCATAAAATTTACTATTTAACTATTTTCAGTAAACAGTGAAGAATTCAGTAACACTGCTTATGTTCACAGTGTTGTGAAGCCATTACCTCTCTATTTCCAAAACTGTTTCATCATCCCAAGCAGAAGGGATGTAACATCTAATCAATAACTCCCTATTCACTGCTTTCCCAGACACTGGCAAACTAGTCTACTTTCTATCTCTGCCAACTTGCCATTTTAAATATTTCATATAATATAAAGTTCATGTCTCATAGAATATTTGTCCCTTTGTGTCTAGATTATTTTACTTAGCATAAAGTTTTAAAGGTTCATCCATGTTACCACATATATCAGAACAATATTTCATTCTATGAATATACCACATTTTGTTTATCCATTCATCTGTTGATGGACACTTGGATTATTTGCACCTTTTGGCTTTTGTGAATAATGCCATAATAAACATTGGCACAGAAGTATTTACTTGAGTCCCTAGTTGCAATTCTTTTGAGTGCAGACATATGAGTGGAATTACTGGGTCATATAGTAATTCTATGCGTACTTTTTTAAGGAACGGTCAAACTGCTTTCCACGGTGGCTACACCATTTTACATTCCCATCAGCAACAGAGGAAGCTTCCAATTTCTCCACATCCTTGCCCAAACTCATTATTGTCCATTCTATAAAAGTACACTCTTCCTGGTAGATGTGATGTGATGTCTCATTGTGGTTTTGATATGCATTTCCCTAATGACTAATAATATTGAGCATCCTTCCATGTGCTCATTGGCCATTTGTATATCTTCTTGGGAGAAATGTCTATTTAAGCCCTTTGCCTATTTTTTAATTGAGTTGTGTTGCTGGCAGTGATGTTGTTGAGCTGGGAGAGTTCTTAACATAATCTAGATATGAATCCCTTATCAGATATATGATTTACACATATTTTCTCCATTCTGTCAGCTGTCTTTTCAATTTCTTTGTAATGTTTTGTGATTTTTTTATGAATTCCAATTTATTTATTTTTTAATTTGTTGCTCAAGCTTTTGGTATCATATCTAAAAATCTATTTCCAAACCCAAAGTCATGAATATTCACACCTATGTTCTTTCCTCAGAGTTTTATGGTTAGCTCTTACATTTAGGTGATTGATCCATTTTGAATTAGTTTTTGTATGTGTTGTGAGGTAAAGGTCCCACTTCATTCTGCTGCATGTGGTTATCCAGTTGTCTCAGTACAATTTTGTAGAAAAGGCTGTTATTTCAACATTGATTTCAACATTGAATGGATGTGGCACTCTTGTCAAAAATCAATTTTCCATAGATGTATGGGTTGTTTTCCGTTATGTCTTATATATTTTTGTGGTCTCTCATTTCTTTCATTCTTTCCTTATTTTGTATTTAGTTGATTTTTTTTAGTAAACTGTATTGATTCACTTTCATCTAGAAGTACGTATTAATAGGTAAATTATAGAATTAATATTTTAATATATAATTTATATATATTTATATATTAATAAATGTTTTATATTATTTATATAAAATGTAAATTAGCATATTTTATTGAGTATATTTCTTAGAGTAGTTTTAGGTTCACAGAAAAATTAAGAGGAAGGTACAGAGATGTCCCATATATCCTCTACCCCCACACATGCAGAGATTCCCATTTTATCAACATCTCCTCCAAGAATGTATATCTGTTACGATTGATGAGCCTACATTGATATATCATAATCACTCAAAGTTCACAGTTTAGATGGTTCACTCTTGGCATTCTAAAATCTATAGGTTTGGACAAATATATAGTGACATGTATCTATCATTATGTCATTTTACAGAGTATTTTACTGCACTAAGAATCCTCTGTACTCTGCCTAATCACACCTCCCACTCCTCACCAACCCTTAGCACCCACTGATATTTTTACTGTCCCATTAGTGTTTCCTTTTCCAAAACATCACATAGTTGGAATCATACTATATGTAGCCATTTCAGACTGGCTTCTTTCACTTAGTAATATGCATGTAAGTTTCCTCCATGTCTTTTCACAGCTTGATAGTTCATTTATTTTTAGTGATGAATAAGATTCCATTTTCTGATTGTACCACAGTTTATTTACCCATTCACCTGCTAAAGGGTATCTTTGATTGCT
Source organism: Equus quagga (assembly GCF_021613505.1). NCBI lineage: Eukaryota > Metazoa > Chordata > Mammalia > Perissodactyla > Equidae > Equus > Equus quagga. The sequence continues at coordinate 98,442,934 of NC_060275.1, forward strand.
TCCAGGTTTTGGTACTTATAAAAAAAGTTTCTATAAACAACCATGGGCAGGTTTTTGAGCAGACATTAGTTTTTAACTCATTTTGGTAAATACCAAGGAGTGTGATTGCAGGATCAAATGGTAAGAGGATATTTAATTTTCTAAGAAACTACTGAAGTGTCTGCCAAAGTGGCTATACCATTTTGCATTTCCACTAGCAATGAATGAGAGTTTCTGATGCTCCCCACTCTCTTCAGCATTTGGCATTGTCAGTGTTCGGGATTTTGGCCATCCTGATAGGTGTGTAGAGGTATTTCATTATTTTTCTAATTTGCATTTCCCTGATGACACATGATGTGGAGTATATTTTCATCTGTTTATTTCCCATCTGTATTTCTTCTTTGATGAGTTGTCTGTTAAAGTCTTTGGGCCATCTTTTAATCAGATTGTTTGTTTTCTTATTGTTGAGTTGTAAGAGTTTTTGCACATTTTGAATGAGTCCTTTATCAGATGTGTCTTTTGCAAATGTTTTCTTTCGGTATGTAGCTTGTCTTCTCATTCTCTTGAGATTGTCTTTCATGGAGTAGAATTTTTTAATTTTAATGAAGCCCAGCTTGTCAATTATTTCTTCTATATATTGTGCTTTTAGCATTGTATCTAAAAGACCATTGCCATACCCAAGGTCATCTAGGTTTTCTCCCATGTAACTTCTAGGAGTTTTGTAGTTTTGTATTTTAGATTTAAGGCAATGATCCCTTTTGAGTTAATTTATGTGAAGTTGTAAGGCCTTTGTCTATATTCACTTTTTTTGCATGTGAATATCAAGTTCTTCCACTACCATTTATTGAAAAGCCTATCTTTGCTCCATTGTATTGTTTTTGCTCTGTGTCAAAAATCAGCTGTCTATATTTAGGCAGATCTATTTCTTGGTTCTTGATTGTGTTTCATTGATCTATTTGTCTACTCTTTTGCTAGTACCACACTGTCTTGATTGCTGTAGCTTCACGGTAAGTCCTGAAGTTGGATAGGGTTAGTTCTCCCACTTTGTTCTTCTCGTTCAATATTGTGTTTGCTGTTCTGGGTCTTTTATCTCTTCATATAAACTTTAGAATCAATTTGCTGATAGCCACAAAATAACTTTCTGGGATTGTTTGAGATTGCATTGAATCTATAGATCAATTTGAGAAGAACTGACGTCTTGACAATACTGAATTTTCCTATCCATGAACGTGGAATATTTCTCCATTTATTTAGTTGTTTGATTTTGTCCATCACAGTTTTGTAGTTTTCCTCATATAGATCTTATACATCTTGTGTTAGATTAGTTCCTAGGTATTTCATTTGTGGGGGTACCTGGTATTGTGTTTTTAATTTCAATTTTCATTGCTGGTATACAGGAAAGCATTTGTCCTTATATATTAACTGTGTACCTTACAACCTTGCTGTAATCACTTATTAGTTCCAAGAGGGTTTTTTGGTCAATTGCTTTGAATTTTCTACATAGATGATCATGTCATCTGCAAACCAAGCACTTATTCAACACTTAGCCAGGCTTGCATTGAGCTTAGTGAGCAGCCTAAGGTGATAGCTCTGAGTCTTTACAAGTCTTTCTGAGCATTTGTCCTCCCCAGGTTGTGAACTTAGACTGCTAAGTTCCCCCTTACTCACATTCTTTTGAATGTCTTAACGTTACAAAGAAATTCTCCCAGCTTTTGCATCCAGGTATAAGCAGTCTGTTGTATGTTTCAATTGGAATCTTTTCCCATAAGAGTATCAGGTTGTTAGGTTGGCTTGCAGTCTTTTTGAACAATGACCACTTCTTTTATGGCCTGAATTCCGAGTTAGAGGAAACAAATGTTAGCACCTTAGATCACTCCTACAAGGAGCCCACAGGCAGGTTAGAACAGATACACAAAATAATTTGCAAATAGGGTCTGCTCTGCTACCTCCAGAACTAGGGACCAGAGTGCCTCTCTGGGACTGTGGTCTTCCTTCTTCAAGAGTGATGCCACTCCAGGAGAGGTTGGAAGAGGTACAGTCAGAACTCCATAAAGCTTTTCCACAATTTTGAAGTTGCTGTTTTCTTGCTTCAGTATTCCTTTGGTTGCTGTAAAACTTTGACCGTTTTCCAGACTTCTGGCAATGTTGGTTGACATGTTTCTGCATGTTTTTCAATGTTTCTATATGAAGATGAGAGTTTAGAGTGGCCTACTGCACTATTCTGCCAGAGTAACTTATACCATTGCTTTTTCCATATGCTTCTGGTCACACAGCCTAACCTTGGTACAATGTTGAAAGAGACAACACAAAGATGTGAATACCAGGAGGCAGGGATGATTGGGGACCAATGTAACAAGTTAATTTTCATTTCTTTAAGTGACTTTGAGAGAGAGAAATAAAACTGGCTAAGGCTATAGGGAGAAGTTTTGGTTAATTATTTTTTCCACTCTGGGTTTCAGAATCTTGCTCATAAAATTAGAAATAATTCACTAAGTTCAGTTATTTAAATATGTGAAAATACACATACACATGCGTGTACGTGATAAAATATAGAAAATTTCTTTTAAAAATGTATGAGGATGACTTCGTCAGTCAGCATCCCAGCAGGAAAAAAAGATACAAGAAAGTATTAATAAAAGACAGTTACTGAAGTAGATTTTATCAAATTTGGATAGTATTAGGCAAACAAATATGACTAAACACCAAGTTAAGAGCAATACCAGGAAGCCAGTGCTTTCATCCAGATTTGAGATGAAAAAGCAGGGGATTTTGTAACCAGAAACTGGATAATTCTACAGCCATTGGTGGGAGTAACATGATAGGACCTATGGTTTTTGGAAAAGGATGCAGCCACTGCCAAACTACAGCACAGTCTGCAAATAATGAGACAATAATATCTCAAACTCACCATCTTCCAGTTCTCTCATCTCCAGCTTGCACATCCCAGTAGCCAAGACTAAGCTAAAGCCTGAGAGAAATGAGCCAGGTTGATGTTTTCTATAGAGTTCAGCTTCCTGAGACACAGTTCGAGGTGGATGAGGATAGATAATAGACCTGAGTGAGTAAACAGAGAATTTTCAGCCTAGTTTAAACTGACTTTTGTACATACAATACAAAAAATGTAATTCTACTAAGATGAGATAATGAAAAAAAGAGAGTAGAATCAGTAAAATGAAGGCCAGCAAACACTAAATGTGAAAAATATGTCTTAAAGTACCGTAAGCTGAAGTTAGGTCATTTATTTCCTTCTTGCGGCCAATGCAAAGATCAAATTTTGGTCAGTTAAATGAATGATGGTATAATAAAAGAACAGAACATTTCCTGAGGTATAGCACCACTATTCCCAGTGCGGTGACCAGCGAGACATTGTTCGTGTTTGGACTTGCACAGAAAACTCCAATTTATTGAACACTGCAATCTTACGGAAAATCCAGGATAATAAAGTTACATCTTACAGCATCCCATAATGACTGCTGCCAAAGGTATTTCCATACAGCTGTTCTAAGCAGACTAAAATAAATTGCTTTATATTTGCAACTTCAGCTGTTCTGGTATGATCCAGGGATAGATTATGTAGAATGGATAAACTGCATACCCCAAAGATTATATAAAAAAGGTTATATTTTCAGCAAAGCACCAAGGAATTGGAACTTATATTTCCTGATAGCCACTTGGAGTGCAGCTAACCTACATTGCAGGTCACATTAAAGGCCATGTGATATTTCTTGTAAGTCTCTAGCCACCCATGTTCCCTTTCATCCTTCTTCATGAGCCCTCTTCCTTTGCCTAGCTCGTAAAATTTAGTGTTGTCCTGGGATTTTATTCTGCCCGTTTCTCTTTTCAATGTATGCATGCCATATATGAACCATATGATCCATTTTCATATTTTCAGTTTTCTCTGTATTTATGATTCCCAAATGTTTACCACCTGCCTTAATTATTCTCTTGAGCTCCAGCCCCCACAATTCCATTTACTGACTGGACACCTCCACTTGGACATCCAGGGTTATTTTAAAATCTACAGAGCTCTAGCATTCTGCACAAGTCTGGTTTTTTGGATTGCGCACAAATGATAAATCTCTAAAATTGTGTCATTATTTTACAGCTTACTAAGGTCGTTGTTTCATACTTAGAATTCTCGTAGTGTACCCACACTGCTTTACAGTAAGCACAGTTAACATTACGAGTACTCACTATGAGACACCATGAAAAAGACAGGTCTTCTTAAGTTCCTCAGAGACACACTGGCTACCAGCCTAAATAGACTTAGGGTTTGTTTTGGCTTTTTTCTCTATTGATCTAATCAGTTCTAGGACTTCTGAAGATCCTGATAAAAATAACCAGGTACAGCTTTCTTTTCTTCTTTCCCAAATATCTTTTTATATTTTCCTTCCACCCTCTAGCCAAAAGACAGTTTCTGTTTTCTACCAGGCTTAACACACTGCAGAAAATTACCTTGACTTAAAGCAGCTACGTGAGTGTTTACTTTTGCAAGCTGTTGGGAACGAGTTCCATTTATCCACATTTCCTAATCAGAGACCTGGACCTCTCCTCCTACTCCTCATTTTAGGGTCCTGAATTTTGGAGTGGATATTCTGAGCACATTGATCTGATTTTCAGAGACTCTGGGAATAAATAGTTCTCTCAGTGTCAATAACCAGGTTGCTGTTTCTGTGTCCTATCTTCTTATTTCCTTACTCTAGGTCAATTTTTCTCAACCCTGAAAGCACATGAGAATTATCTGTTGAGATTTTTGTTACTAACATTCAGGCAGAGGTGAGACCTGCTGATATACACTGTTTTGACTTACTTGGATGGCTGTTCTTCAGAAATCTGCTTGGCCTCATTTCTTAGCTCCCTCTGGAATTTGCTCAAAAACCACTTTCCCTTTGAGGACCACCCATGTCACCATGTAAAATATCATATGTCCCAGCACCTCTGGGTACCCTCTCTATTCCTCTTTTCTTTCTAAATCATTTTCCACGGCCCTTGTCACCACATGAAAGTCTGTTTATTTGTTTCCCCATACTCTCTCTGTCACCCGTATTTTCAGAAGGTAAGATGCACGGGAAAAAGGATTTGGATGTTTTTTGTTCGTTGCTGTATTATTAGTGTTTAAAATAGTGCTTGGCATATAGATACACTCACTAAAATTACTGAAAACAAGTGAATGACCATCTATGGGCCTCAGTACATCACACAGCCAGGACTCTCTAGGGCTCAGCTGAGCCTAAGAGGCACTTCCAGAGTATGAGGGTCTGGCTCTTGGCACTGCATCCCTGTGGTCCCTGGCTCCTTATTCAGTCTGGGTATTCTTTTATTAGTTGTAAGAGGAAGCTTCCTCTCCATTCTTTTTCTTAAGTCATAATATCTGTACCTGACAGGATTTTTTCTCCTTCTAAGTTTTCTTAAGGGCTTGAATATTTGAAGCAGTAGCCAGAGGTGGTGTTGACTATGTCTTTTTTTTTTGACCCTGTATATATTACCATTGAAAATATAAATCAAAGCTATTTTATTGAATGGAAGGAAAAGGAAATTTTACACTCATAAAACATATAACTACTATTTAAAAATATTATCCAGTATAAGTACTATTTAAAAATATTATCTACTATTGGAATATCATACTGGACAGTTTCACTGTCCTAAAAATCAGCTGTGCTCTGTCTATTCAGTGCTTCCTTCTCCTTAACCCTGACAACCATTGACCTGTTTACTATCTCCATAGTGTTGTCTTCTCCAGAACGTCACACAGTTGGAATCACACAGAACATAGCCTTCTCAAATGGGATTCTTTCACTTCGTAATATGTGTTGAAGGTACTTCCATGTCTTTTCATGATTAATAAGTCATTTATTTTTAGTGCTGAATAGTATTCCACTGAATGGATGTGCCACAGTTTATTTTTCTATTCACCTACCAAAGGGCATTTTTATTGCTTCCAAGTTTTGGCAATTGTGAATAAAGCTATGTATATTTATATATGTGTATGTATATTCCATATATATAATTATGGATAATGCTATAAATATCTGTGTGCAGGTTTTTGTGTGGACATAAGTTTTCAGTTCCTTTGGGTAAATAGTAAGGAGTACAATTGCTGAATTATATGGTAAAAAGATGTTTAGTTTTGTAAGAAACTGCAAAACTATCTTCCAAAGTGGCTGTACCATTTTGTATTTCCACCCACAATGCATGAGAGTCTCTTTTGCTCCTTATCCTTGCCAGCTTTTAGTGATGTTGTGTTATGGATGTTGGCCATTCTAATAGGCATATAGTGGTATTTCACTGTTGATTTAGTTTGAATTTCCCTAATGACGTCTAAGATGGAACATCTTTTCATATGCTTATTTGCCATCAGTATATCTTTTTTTTGGTGAGGTTTCTATTCAAGTCTTTGGCTTATTTTTTAATCAGGTTATTTATTTTCTTATTGTTGAGTTTCAGGAGTTTTTGTATATTTTGGATAACAGTCCTTTATCAGATGTGTCTTTTGCAAATATTTTCTTCCAGTCTGTGGCTTGTCATCACACTCTCTTGACATTGTCTGTCACAGAGCAGAAGTTTTTAGTTTTAATGAAGTGCAGCTTATCAAGTTCTTCATTCAAGGATCATGCCTTTGGTATTTTATCTAAAAAGTCATTACCATAATCAAGGTCATCCAGAATTTCTCCTAAACTATCTTCTAGGAGTTTTACAGTTTTGCATTTTACAATTAGGATTGTAATTCATTTTGAGTTAATTTTTGTGAAGGGTATAATGTCTTTGTCTAGATTTTTTTTTTTTCACATGTGAATGTCCACTCATTCCAGTACCATTTGTCAAAAAGACTATCTTTGTTCCATCGCATGCCTTTGCTCTTTGTCAAAGAGCAGTTGACTATATTACGTAGGTCTATTTCTAGGCTCTCTATTCTATTCCATTGATCTATTTGTCTATTCTTTGGCCAATGCCATACTGCCTTGATTAGTGTAGTTTTATGGTAACTCTTGAAGTCAGGTGGTGTCAGTCCCCTGTCTTTATTCATGTTCTTCAGTATTGAGTTGGCGATTCTGGGCCTTTTGCCTCTCCATATAAACTCAAGAATCAGTTTATTGATATCCACAAAATCACTTGCTGGGATTTTGATTGGGATTGTGTTGAATCTATACATTAAGTTACATCTACTATTTCAATAGAATTGCTAAGATTTCCTGTTTTATGTTAGGTAATACTGCGATTTTTTTTCTAGTTTCAAAAGGAATTAACTTTTCTTGGAACTATTTCATAAATATGCATGAAAAGGAAAATTAAAATAACCATAATTTTATGGCCATATGATAACGACTGTTGACTTTTTAAATATATGCACAAACGTATTTACTTCACTTTTTGTGATCATATAATTTATATTACATATAGGAATGCAAATAATTTTCTATTATGCAATAATATGAGAATTTTATCATTTCTTAAAATTATGTTTACCCCTAAATTATGCTACCGAATATGCCTGAAAAAATATATATAATTTCTCTTTTATCGAATTAGTCCAGCTTAATGTGATCAATTAACTACTGTTAGATTTGGATAAGAATTTATTCTTGTAATTAAAATAACTCTGTTATGACATAATTTTACTTGATTAAATTTTTTTTTTTTTAAGGAAGATTAGCCCTGAACTAACTGCTGCCAATCCTCCTCTTTTTGCTGAGGAAGACTGTCCCTGAGCTAATATCCATGCCCATCTTCCTCTACTTTATATGTGAGACGCCTACCACAGCATGGCTTGACAATCAGTGCCATATCCGCACCCGGGATCTGAACTGGCGAACCCCAGGCCACCGAAGCGGAGCATGTGCTACTAACTGCTGCACCACAAGGCCAGCCCCTTGATTAGTACTTTTTTATATATCCAAAATATATCATCTATTAGAGCATGTATATTTTTCTGGATTTTTTTCCTTCCCAGTTTTTATTAAAATATAATACATAATTGTGTTTTATTTCTTGTCAAATTATTTTCATTTTGCTATGGTTACTTTACTAATTCGTAGTCATAATTGTGACTTCATATGAATTAAGAATATTTTCGTTTCCTTAATAGATGACTGTCTGGAATTAAAAGAAATTCCATATTAACCTACTCAAGGGAATTGATGTTTCAGAAATTGGTTTTCATTTAGTTTACTATAGTTCTGTAATTTGTCAAAAGCTTTTCCTGACCATATTATGTCTGCTTTTGTTTGTTATAACTTCTATTCATTTTGTGAGTATAAGAAAAAAAAATCTCAACATGTTCTTTTGAAATGGCATTCAACTCTGTAAATTTAATTTCTTTGAAACAAATCAGGCTGTTTTTAGGACAGTGAGCTCAACACGTAATCACAGCTAAATGACTTTTGAAAATGAAGAAAGAAGTATTTTATGCACATCATGACTTTTCTATTGTTATTATATTAGGGAGAACAATTGTACCATAAAGACTAATAAGCAAAATAAATTATGTAACTATGCTCAGTAAAATTATGAAGTACCTCAAAGCACATTTAATCTTTGAAAAAGATTAAAGAAATTTTTGCATTCCTCAAAGCAACTGATACTAACGTGTTTAATTCAAATTCATACATAAACATGCTTTATGACATTACTTGTTGGTGGATTTTTCATCATTATGCACTTCAAAACCTTGTTTTATAAATAAAAAGAAGAAAAAACATGTTATTTTGCATATTCTGAGTGGGAGATAGCAGCACTATAAGTCCAAACCACCCTGGTCAAATTTTCTATTCATTTAAATATGCTAAATGCAAACACCAGAAGGCGATGTTCAGCCTCAACCATAACACTCAATTACTTTCATATCATTCTTCTTTGTTTCTTTATTTCTTAAATAAACAGCCATCAAATATTTTTACTTCTCCCACCTGGTCACATCCTCATCCCACAGTTTCATGAACCTGGATAATTGCTGAAAAGAGTCATTCGAAGTATGTTACTTTGTCCCGCTAAACATTGGTCTTAACTTGAGCATTAGGTCCATAATCAAAAAGACTTATTCATACAAAGGCTAAGTAGGAAATAAACATGTAGCAGTGTATTAGTTATCCACTGCTGCATAATAAATTACCCCATCTTTTACGTCCACCCCAAAAAAGACTTATGAAATATATGGAGAATTATAGAGTCAATTTGCTTTCCTCACATCCACCAATATCTAGTGAAAAAAATGGAGAGAAATACAGCATGCTTCTTAGCTTTCCTCAAGATTATTGAAATTAGAACAATATAAAAGAGACGAGAAATGAAGCAAAAAGAATTGCATTTAGTCATAATATATGTGAGTGTTACTTCTGACCATAGCTAAATTACTAACATTCAAGATCGTCTAAGAAATGGTAAACATATTTTTATATTAAAAAATCAATACCTGCCTCTTTCAGCTTCTGAATGTCATTAGGCACTACCATTGGTCAACATATAAACTTGATATTTTTTTTTCTTTCTTTCTTCTTAAAAGATTGGCACGAGAGCCAACAATTGTTGCCAATCTTCTTTTCTTCTTCTTCTTCTTCTTCTCCTCCCCAAAACCCCCCAGTACATAGTTGTATATTCTAGTCATGAGCGCCTCTGGTTGTGCTATGTGGGACACCACCTCAGCATGGCCTGATGAGGGGTGCCATGTCCATGCCCAAGATCTGAACCTGTGAAACCCTGTGCCAGTGAAGCGGAGCACGCAAACGTAACCTCTAGGCCATGGGGCCAGCCCCTAAACTTGATAGTTTTAAAGTCAAATATTCTTACCTCTGGCTCACACTGTGCTCACCTTGAATGATTAGAAATATGCAATAAAAATCAAGAGTAGATAATAGGGTCAAAGAAATCTTCTTTATGAAAAATAGTGCACTCTAGACAATTCATCCTGAAACTATATCTTCTTCTTCCTCTTGTAGGACCAACCAAAAATTCCATATCACCCCCTACAAGTGGGTTTCAGTGAGCTTTCCTAAAATCAGTGCAATTTCATGAGCACATTATATGATCTCCCAATTTTCTGTCATATATATATAGTATTTAAACAGAAAAAAACAATAAATTTCTCACATTTATTATAAACATTCATGACAGCCATTTATTCATTCATTTATTTATTCAAAAAATATATATTAAAAACTGCTTATGTGCTAGTCAATATGCTTTATTCTAGTGATACAGTGGAGATTATGACAGTATCTTTCCTGCCCTGCCCACATAGAACTCACAGTCTAATGGAGGAGGGAAACACTAAGAAAATATTTAATTAAGCAAATCAATCCAATTGTATTAAATGTCACTAAACAGAGCACAAGGGATAAAATGATATGTTTGAGGAAGACATTCCTGACAAATTGACACTTAGAGTAACTTACAAAGATCAAGTAAAATGTTCCATAAGGGGGAAGAAAATGAACCATGAAAAAAACCTATGAATTTATATAAAAACAATATTTTGTTTTTATAATAAGTTTTTAAAAGGTTTTCTGGATAATAGCATTTTTCAGTTTATTTTCTAAGCAGATCATATAAAAAAACTTACAGATTTATATTACTGTTATCCATAAGCCCCCTTCAGAGCCACCCCCTATGTTCCACACTCCCCTAAAAATGTGCTATGGCTGACAGATCTGCAGTGCATGGAAACAGCCCCACGAAGATGCAGGTTCTTGACTGAGAAGCCTCCAAACTGTCCAATTTAATATAATGTGGATTCTCTCAGATTTAATCAAGAAGCTGACTAAAAAGCAAAAGCATATTGTAACACTTGGAGAAAAATAAGCTATGCAAATAACTCCTTCATCTACTCAACTATTTATACATATACCTAATATAACAACCAACAATAACAGCAAAAAGAAAAAAAAGAGGTTATTAGAGTATAACAACCCAATCTGAGCATTTAATCTAAACACAGAGAGTGTATTTGAGTACTTTTTTTTTTTTTTTTTTGCTCAATAAGATCACAACATCACTGAACTGTCAGTATGGTTCATGGGTTAAGAGCATGGATTTTTCTAATCAGACGTGTTTCTGGTCTTCACTCCATCACATAAGAGGAGCATGACCCTGAGCAAGTTACTTTAATCAAAATGATCTTTGTCAGTAAATTGAGAAAAATATTAGATCTTACAACTGATGTAAACCTTGTAAGAACTAAATGTAAATCAATTAGCATGACAGCTAGCACAAAAATGTTCAATATATGCTAAATGGAAAAAAATGTGTTTTGTGTAAGTAAACAACACAAAGTATTGTATACAAGTTCACTGGCACATTAACATAGTTTAATTTATCATTCCTTTATTGTTAGAATTTCAGATGTTTGCTTTCACTGTAGATGTGAAAAAGAAATTTAATAAACGCTACAGCAATCCTCAGGCATCAATGCTTTTTTGGACATATTTATGGTTAATTACTAAGAGTCGTTTATGAACTATAACATATGGCATGCTTAGGTTTTCATACATAGTGAAAATTTATCAACAAACAACATGGTTACAGCTCACCTTACCATTAGCAATGTCAAGTAGTATTCATCTCATCATTCCTTTTATAACCCTGAACATTCATATTCTTTCCGTGTCTAATTTAAGTTTTCTAGTTTTATAGATGAAAATAGTACGCCATTATTTTCATTTAAAAACTTTTGAACAGTGATAAAGTCGAACATTTTCTTAAAAGTAATATTTGAAATTTGATGAGACATTTAAGAAATAGCGTGTTGTTATTATGCTCCATGTAGACAGAGTTCAATAGATGTGGTTCTTGCGTTGCGTTGCTTGATTGCCACCTTTAAAAATTAATTACTTTTTGTTTATCCTTCTCCTTCTTAGATTACAATAAGTCGTGCCATTCACACAAGTTCTTCCAGAGACTTAATTGCTTCTTTGAAAGGTTTGGCAGATACATCAAGCCAGTTCATTAATGCACAGATGATTCCTTCACATTAAGAAAGACACACTGGAGCGCCACAAATGTCAAGTAAGTTATTACGCACGGAAAGCAGAAAATGGCAACCATCAAAAGGTGAGCCCTTATTCAGTCAGGACCAAAAATAAAACTGCAGTAATTCCTTAGTGTAATAATGGAGAAATATTAGATTATTTTAAGGTCATGCAAGGAGAATCTTTCATTTGTCAACTATGTTCCTGTGCAGAGGGACTATTTTTTTGTGCCTCGCTATTCTGCTCACAAATCAGTCTGAAAGGACCAGCAGATTTTACTACTGTAATTCACTTGTTTTGATTCCTTTGCCCAATTATTTGCTGAGTAAATATTATTTCTAAGCACATGTAGACGTGTGTCCTTCCCTTTAGTTATGAAGAGTTTAATAGGAAGGATTAAAATTAACATACTGTTATATAATTTAAAAATAGACAAAATGCACTAATGGCAATGACAAAGGAATAACCATAGAAGTTTGCAAATTCGGAATTACTACTAGCTCTGAATTCTATCTGAGTGAGGTCAATATATTCATAAAATTCATTTGACATTAGAAAATCTCAATTATTTCTCAAGCACTTAAACACTGATATAAGCATGGATGTGTACATTTATCTATTTGATCTGCCCCAACTGAATAAGTAATGAACTAGAATTACATATCAACAGTTAATTAGGACATACCTCCTCTTAACAACTTTGAAAAAGATAGGTAGCTTCTGTAATATCACTCCAAATTTATTCATTTAATCATTTTATATAAAAACATTTATTTTGGAGTGAGGATGGTAGGAAGAACACAATCAAAATGCCTGTATAATCTGTATGCCAGGGATGCGCAGAGAACAAAATAGGCACAAATTCTAATTCCTTAAGTTCTATATTCTAGGGAGAGTAGAGAGTAAACAACATGATAAACTAGAAGGAGATGCATTCTATAGATAAAAGAAATGGGAAAGGCAAGTAGGTGAGGGCTGTTTGACATTGAGTGGTGTGGGGGAAGTATTCCCCAAGAGTGTGATCCACGAACAGAGCCATGAACTTTCCAGTGGGAAACTATTCCAGACGGAGGATTGAGCATACACAAAGACCCTGTGGTTTTATAGTTCTTATATTTTTTCTGTTAAAAAAATAGATCAATTTTACTGGATTAGAATGAATGATTGGCAGAAAAATGGGAGATGAGGTGAGAAATTTAATAGGAAGGAAATACTATGAGTTTTAATTGAACCCATATTTTGGAGTGGCAAGTGAATATTTTCATGGGCCTTGCTTTTTTACCATGTTTTATTCCAATTAACTTTAAAGATATGATGTAGTAAAATTAGATATATATTCATTCATTTCATAACTATTAAAATCAGAATCTGAAAACAAGTTTATAAATAAGATACAGGTAATGTTAAAAACTATATAATTCAAATTGGCTATACTAATTCAATGTGAAAAAGACTTTTTGCTAAAATTAAATGGGTAATGAAAAGACTTTTTTAGTGAAAGATTAGTTGTTTTTATTTATATCAGCTTTTTCATTTCTGAATATGATGAAAAATATTGCGCTATCATTCTTTTTTTTTTTTTTAAAGATTTTATTTTTCCCTTTTTCTCCCCAAAGCCCCCCGGGACATAGTTGTGTATTCTTCGCTGTGGGTTCCTCTAGTTGTGGCATGTGGGATGCTGCCTCAGCGTGGTCTGACGAGCAGTGCCATGTCCGCGCCCAGGATTCGAACCGACGAAACACTGGGCCGCCTGCAGCGGAGCGCGCGAACTTAACCACTCGGCCATGGGGCCAGCCCCTGCGCTATCATTCTTGTTGCTGTAACTTTACTTTTTAAACAGTGAATCATTTTTACCATATGTGAATTGTTAGGATGAGTTAATGCATTTAATAAAGTACCACACAATATGACACTGAATGTTTAAAGTACTATTTAAAATGTTTCCAATGATTGTTTACGACTGACTTTCATAGTAAAAACGTGGTCCAAGTTCCAAATGTACGAATGAAGAATCTGAGCAATGTCTCTATTATTCATGTTACTTTGGCCCTCCTTTTATTGTTTAAGTACTTTTGGCTTTGACCTAAGTACACTGCTATGTAATGGTTTAAGATGACTTAATTTTCAGAATATTTGTTCTGAAAAATGTCCTTTGCTCAGCTACTCCTGATCTCATTTGATCTCTACTGTGTTCAAAAATAATCATAATGAACTCAAAGTTCAATGAACTCAAAAATGCCAGAAAATACATCACTTGCAGAGTTGCTTAGAGAGTCTGGAAGTTTTTGAATCTCTCTTTGAAAAACACTTGGTCTATTCTCGGCTGCAGAGTTGGATGTTCTTACAGACTTCAAAGAAAGGGTACTGGGCTGGAAAGTCTTACACAATCAAGCAAACTCCAGTGAAACTGTCAAACTGTCTAATTGCTTTTTGTCTTCAATGTATCTTCACTGATAAGAGAATAGCAAAGAAGAAAGAAAGCCCATTTTGTAGAACTAGTCTTCCAGAGGATGAGATCAAAAGAGAAATTGAATGAAGATTAAGTCAATGGTACATTAAATAAAGCACTGGCCTTTGAACTCCTCATCCGGCACATTTTTTCAAGGAGGGATCTGTAACATTTGCAGCACTAAAGTCTCACCAGGATGACTAAATTAAAATCCTTATTAGACTCCTCTAGTTATTTCTACCGGATGGCTAAAGCAGCAGCAGCCACAACATGGAATCTGACACCTCATCAGGCAGCAGTTGGATCAAATTCCCACCACACAGGTAATCTGGAACAGTCATAAAAGTTTCACTGAACTTCTAAGAAAGGTGAAATCATGCAATTTTCTAGCATCATGCAAAGTAGTACGACTCAGAGTAAATTTAGCAATACCTAAGTATGCTGTGCTGATCTAGCAATACTTAAATATGACAAAATAAAACAATTAAATATTATATCAAACCTTAAAAAGGTCAAAACATTCAATAAACATAAAGCCAAAATATTAATTTCAATAAAAATTTTCTGGATTGTATAGCTACTTGTATTTTTACCTATATGTTTAAAAGCTGATCTACATTTTGTTATGATAACATAGAACCGGTTTGGAAGCCAGAATTTACACTAAATTTTTTCAGATCTGTTTTGGGAATCTGGTAGGATAGGGTGATTCTGGCCTCTGGTGATTGGTGTTTGTCGTGTGAGCTTGAGTCAACAAAATTTGAGAAGTGTTATGGATCTGGATGGAAGTTCTACTGGCCAATGCATGATATGCTGATGTCTTTCTTTCTGCTGCAGTAATCAACAGTGTTCCAGACAGTGCCTGTTCTCACATCCTGGGTCTCAGAACACAGAAGATAGGAACCAGAGCTCCCAGCTCACCCAAGATGAACATGTGACAGACACAAGAAATATCCCTTGGCTGTTTTAAACTTCTGAGATTTTGTTTTCGCTTATATCTTACAAAAGCATATTCCCAAGGCTACTGATGAATGCAATCAGTATTTGTGAAGCAATTCATTTACAGCTATCTTCATTCTAAATATTTTCCAAAATTTCTACTTTGTTACTTATAAAGTATCCAAGAAGAGATCAAGATACCAAGTTCAAATTATTTTTATTTTATTAAATGACATATATAATTTGCATATGAAAACTGTAGCAACCTTCCATAATTCTTCTATTATTTATCTCAAAAAATGTAATCTGTTCTTTATTCTATATGTTTTTTCTGATTCTTCTTTGGAAAAGCAGGTCATATAAGGAGTATAGTATTATTCTATGGTAGTAGTTTAGTAATTTATAACCATTTAAATTAAAATACAATTTGTATATATGAAATATAGACCAAAATGAACAAGAATCCAATCATTAGTCATTGTTTTAGAAAACGTTGAATTTGATTTTTGTTTGTAGTTTGAGACAGAGAGAAGTCTATTATTATTAACATTATTTCTATTATTTAGTTTTTCTGGAACAATTAGTGTTGAATCAAGACTTTATTCCCAATCATTGTCCGATCTCAATGTGGAATTATGGAATAAGAATATTTCATTTTTGAGTAAATGTTTTAAAAAACGAAAAGGTTGGAGTAAGTGGGAACAGCAATATAAGCAGTATTGAGAGCGCATAAATGTCAATTAAAATCACATTTAAAAGTCAATCTCTGTAAACAATTATAATCAGTCTTTGTATTTATGTTTTTATAAATTATTGCAGAATTTACTTGCTGATAAAGTACACCATGATTATAAAACAGATAAGAGGAGCACCATTCTTCACTTGCTTCTGTGGAAACCAGACTCACACAAACATACACTGTTTAGAAGAAAAATAGAACACAACAGGAGCTGGGGTATGTCTTCATTTGGTTGAGTGTAAATGAACTGAACAGTGTGCTTCAGAGACTCTCACAGAGCATCATTATCACCTGGGAGGAGAGATGAAGAGTTTCCCAACCTCTCCATCTTTCGCCAGCTTCAAAATGTAGAATGTAAGCCAGTAGAAAAGAAAGTAAGTAGGAGTTACATGTTCTCAGATTGGGGATTTACCTCACGTTTCACATTCTTTCAGCTGGTGCAACAAAGCAAGTGTATATGGACACAGGCAGCACATACAGAACCTAGAGAAACAGAGTACCTGTACTTACAGCCTCAGGAGTACTTCACAGAGAAAATTATAATTCTTCAGTATTGGTTCTTATTTTAAAAAAAACTACAGAGACTTTAAATTTACATGAAGAATGGTGCACATTACAAATATCGTGAAAACTGAACATGAATTTCTTGGTCAACTCTCAACCTAAAGATATAACTTCTCTGTTGTAAACCAAGGGAATTTAATTTTAATAAATTCATGAAATGATTCTTATAAATCCAGCCTATCACAATTTCACTGGAATAGAGCTCTCATTCTTACATTCAGAAAACTTTTCAGTACAGATAGAAAAGAAGCTTTTCTGTCCTTAGCTGTGCAATAAACTCGTCTAAAGCTTTATATATGAGACAGGAAAAAAGTGACTCTAATAGATATGGGAAGATGAATGGAGATATACACCCTAGAAATTGCAGAGATTTTGCAAGAAAAAAAATGGAAGGGAAATATTAATAGAAAAAATTCTTTCTGGTTAAAAACTTATCAGATTTACTTGTGAAAATGCTACTGTATAAAAATAAGAGATCTCACTTAAGACTTGATATATACCAATAAAGCTATCATCATGTTACTTTATAATTCTATACATATATTAAAGAGTTCTTCCAAGGGGTGAAGTTCCAAGAGTGTTCTTGATGTTTTTCTATACCGTAGGGCTGAGCTCTAACTTGTTACAGAAATATTCGAGATACAGAAAAAGTGGTTCTTAAAATTCATCTCATCTAGTTTGGGAGTTAATATAGCCACACATCACTGAACAACGGGGGATACATCCTGAGAAATACATCGTTAGGCAATTTCATCTTTGTGTGTACATCATAGAGTGCACTTACAGAAACCTAGATAGTATAGCCTACTACACACCTAGGCTATACAGTACTAATCTTATGGGACCACTGTCATATATGGGATCCATCATTGACTGAAACGTTGTTATGTTGCACATGACTGTTGTTGGATTTATCCAACTGTGCCCCTCACTATTATTATTTTAAAAAATTATGTATATCAAATTTGTAATAAGGTCCCATTTTGAAATTCAAAGTCCTTTATGAAATATATGTAATGGCAAGGAGACAATTAGGTCAAGGAGCTAAGGGGGTCTCTTGAGTCATAAGGTCATCTGATATTTCTATTTTAGCTTTGTGTAGGTAAGTAATTGTGAGCTTACACAATCTTGATAAAGGGAGTACATGAGAAAGTGATAATTTACCCCTTAGTAGTACTGAGTAAGTCTTTGAATGAACGACCAAATAAAAGATAACCAATGTGATCTGATATGAAGCTTTGATGGAGAAGAACTTGTGAGAAACAACTTCTGATAAAAACATAAGGGCAATGAACCCTGGCCTTGAGGAGGTGTTCATTCGTATTTCAGTATAATTCATTGTGTTTTCGGATTTTTTTTTTACAGGATAAAAGTAAAAGTCTTGTGAACATTTGCCGTCATTAAGAAGAGTGTGCTTGTTATTTTGTTGGAGCTTGTTTGATCTTTGTCCTCTCATTAACCTCTTTTCATATTTACTTACTTGTGTTGCAACTGATGGGTTCATAATTTATTTTTTCTCCCTTTTATCTGGCCACTTGAGTAAAAATTAGGTCAGGGGAGACAGTTAAGCTTTTGATGTTGTTCTAACAGGATAGAGTTTGACAGGTGAAAAAACCAAGGGAGGTCTGATTCAAATTCTCCGTGCATCTGACTAAAGCGAAATATAGGTTTAGCAAAGAAGAATTCAAATACTAAGTATCTTGGCAATGAAGAAGTTAGGCTATGATTTAAAATTTAAATGCCTTGAAGGAATTAGATCATCAGTATGTACTTGTTTTGCATACTAGTCAATCCATTTGATCCAATTTATATACTCAAAATTTGTGAAATAAATTTAAAATTATAGAAAGGATCAAAAATACACCAGGATTTAAAATGTACTGAAAGAGTGCAAAATTCTTAAAATCATCTTTTAGGTGGTAATAGGAGTTATGACTTTGATATATCTGAATAATTACTTTCATTGTTTTCTAATTTTTGACATATTTACACATGAGATAGGTACAGTTATATACGTTAGTTTTAGCTTTAAAAATGACACACGTTTAGTGGTTTAACATAATCACAACCACCTTTTTCTTTACAAATCTGTTGGTCATTGGGGCACTGCTGCCTAATCAGACTTAGGTTTGAGTGATCTCAGTTGGGTGTGCTCATATGTCAGTGGTAAGCTGATGGGTTAGTTAGGACTGGTCTGTCTCCAATGGAATCATTCACATGTCCAGTAATTGCTTAACTGTTAGCTAGTGTGATCAAGTGGCTGGGAATTGCATTTCTTATCCAAAGATTCTACCAGGTTAGCCTGGACTTATAGTCATGGTGAAGCAGGGTGCCAGGAAGCCTAGCAGAAGTGTGCCAAGGCTCTTGATGCCCAGATTCAGAATTAGCACATTGCCATCTTGGCTACAGTGTATCAGTCAAAGTAAGTGGCAAGACCAGCCTGTATTCAAGGGATAGGTAAAATAATCTTCTTTTTATGGAAGGAATTGCAAAGATAAATTGCAAGGAAGTTTGGATATGGTGCGGGGGGGGGGGGGCGGGGGTCATTGTATGTGAATTTATGTGTATCTATGAGTGTGTGTGGTATAGTTCCCTGTGTGTGAGGTGATGGTTTTATAGGATGGGAAGGAAAGAAAGTCTTCTCCTCTTTTGTTGATATACGGCTTTGAACTTTGACCTAGAGCATCGCTGTGACTGTTGATGCTATATGTCTCAGTATTTATAGACAGTTGCTACAGGTCATCATGTCAGAAATTCACAAGACAAAAATACCAAGAGATCTCTCAGGAGAAAGATCTATAGTTGCAGAACTCATCGGTCTTTGGGGATTTTTGTATCACTAAATCTCTCTGCCAACTGACATGGTCTTTTTGATGTTGTGGCTATTTTGAGAGGGCAGAGGGTAAACTAAGGGGTACGATGTTTTGAGAGTTATTGTAATTTGGGAGCCTATGAGAGTTGTTTAAAGTCTCACTCAGAGCCAGGCTTCAGCAGTAGGGCAGGCTGATTTCAAAAGCTGTGTCATCTCTCCAACCGTTCCTGTATCCTGGGGACCTTCCTGTATAATGGGACCCTGCAGTGCCTGCTTTGAAGCAGTGCTTATTTTCTTACCTCTTGCATCTGGATAACTTTGTGACAAGCTTAGTCCAGTAGAATGTGACAGGAGTTACACTGTGCAAGTTCTGAGTCTAGAGCTCAACAGGCTATGCACACTGGCCCTCTCTCAGGACTGCTGCCTCCTCTAGGTGAACAATCTAAGCTGACCTGCCAGAAGATGAGAGGTCACCAGGATCCCAGCCAGGTCAGTCTAGCTGTCCCAGGTGAGGAGCAAAACTTGTGAAAGAGCCAAGCTAACATTAGCACGGCTGACCACAGATGTGTAACGAATCCCAGTCAAGCCATATAATTGTGAGTTAAATGGGTTTTTTTTTTTTTCCAGTGAGGAAGATTGGCCCTGAGCCAACATCTGTTGCCAATCTTCCTCTATTTTTCATATGTGGGATGCTGCCACAGCATGGCTTGATGATCTGTGTTTGTGCCCAGGATCCAAACCTGAGAACCTTGGGCTACCAAAGCAGAGCCAGTGAACTTAACCAGTAAATGATCTTTTAAAAAACTAGGTGTTGGGTGGGTGGATTTTATGAGCAGCAATGGATAACTTATCCAGTTACGGAAGTTGATTCACTCAAAATTATCTTCAAAAGTCACAGTAATCAAATCATTTCTTTACATTCCCTAGGGTCTACAGCTTCAAGATGGAATGATAAAACATTATGATAATATTAATAAAAATATAGCCTCAATTAATTTTTAAAAAACAGAGCCTAAAGGAATATTTTTATACAAGTGATCACTAATGAACTAACATGTATTAATTACATAAAAAATGGTCAACCCATCCATGACTCTGTGAGGAATATAATGAAAACACGCTTAATGATTCCATTTTTTTGACACATACATAACAGATATGTAAAATATGGTTGTCAAATTAATTTTATACAAGGCAATGTGTCTTCTGAATTCTTACCAATATTAATTAAGAGTAAGAATCTCTATCATTAATTATATTTTAATTGCAATAAACTTGTGATCATTTCATAAGGGCTTGTGAATAATTATTTGTAAAATATCTTTTTATTATAAAGCATGATTCATTTTGTTATTAAAATAAACAACCTATATTATTGATTTTTTTACAAAATGATTGGAACTATCTTTTGACACAGATTTAAAATAATATTTTGGTAATTTTGAAACAGATTGAAAACATTTTGTAAGTACTGACAAAAAATTTAAGAAACGAGGATATAAAAATTTGAATAACTTTTGGTAAAATATATATTATTAATAGATATTTAGGCTTGAGGATTTATATTTCAAGGAGGAGTCTATTTCTACCCATTTACTACTTACCCTGGGATTCTTTGCAACTGAGTGTGGCTACCCAACTACTAGGAAGAAGACCATGTTACAGAAAAGAGTTACCACTTATGGGTAAATCCTAGTTTGAGAGATTGACTTGAGTATATTAGACACATTGCAATTTCTCTGTATGTTTGAATCTTCATCAGTCAGTTAATGTTGCTACTTCTCTCCAGGATTCCTTCCAACTCATAAATATTTCATATGAAATTTTTTCCAGTTTTCGCATACAGAATTTAGGTAATCAAAAGATGTGTCAAATAATATTATAAACACTTTTGTAAATTCACAAACTCCTTTCAATTTGTGGCCAAAAACAATGCCACATAGTGTGGGTCTGGCTAAGAGCCAAATGCAAACTGTTGACAGCTCATCACTGACATTTCTCCCTTGGCCTTTCTGAGTGGCAGTCAGTCCCCTCTTTCCTTCTAGCATGGGAAATTTAATAGAAACAGTCACATCTAATTTTCCCTCTTAGAGAATTGGTCTGTATCATTGAAAATGATTGTGTCTATAAAAAGCCAGGAAACAAAATACTGAATGAATTTGTACAGAAGTCATGTTCAATGGCTTATATAATGTGGGAAAGGTAAGAAAATTTGTTCAATTAATATTTTCATATCTCAAACTTATTTTATTATTATACATAGAAAGCAATGCATAGAGAGAACTCCTCTAAGCAATAGTCACACACCGATATTTGATTCATGTTCTAATATCGATTTCATTAAATATGTTTTTATATCTTCTATTATTCAGTACCTCACTTAGACACAGGCATGCCCCTACCCTGGGTTTTGTGCCTCAGAAAGCCCTGTTCTTTGAAGTGCCTTTGAAATTTTCAAGGTCCTCTCAGTGCCTGGAATCTTTTAGGGCTGTTAGGCATGGTCTTCACTTCTCTCCTTTAGTACTTTCTCTGACCCTTTGGCTACTACGATCATGGGTTGAATCAGATACTCTGAAGATATTCAGGACTTTGATAAACATGATTATCTTAGGGCTCCTTGGCCAGTTCCCTGCTTCAAGAGACTGGCTTTGTAATGTGATCACATCCTTTGTCCACTGCAGAATTTCTTCCATGGGAGCATGATTTCTTTCATGGGTTTTCAGAACAGTGCTGAAATCTTGACTTTGAGTAAAGCAAATTAATTATGCTATAGCAAGAACACCACAAGAAAATATTGCTACCAGCCATGCTTTTTACTGGAAAAGGAAATTATATAATTATAAAACAAGAGTAAAATAACAACTGAGGACAACAAAACTGTAAATAATTTTAAAGTGGTTTTGGAGATGCGAGACTAAAGCAATTCTGAGATGGACCTCAAATGTTTCCAAGTTTAGGGATCCAAAGACCATTAGGAGTCATTTGCTGACTCATATCTTGGCTTCTATCTACATAGTGGTTCACTTCTCTCGTATAAATTTCTCAATGCAGACACACTTATGTACTTATCATGGCTGACATACTCAAAGCTTTCCGTCAGAAAGGGAAAGAGACACCCTCCTGTCAGCTTATGTATGTTCTGTCTTTACTGGTGTATACTGTCTACCTATTAGTGTGTACAAACATATTACATACATAGTGTAATCACTATCCCTTTGCTCTGGCAGCCCAGAAAGGGTGGTACTGAATTTGGCAACTCCGAAAGACATGATTGGGATGGAAGAGATGACCAGTTCTCCAAAAAAAGAATTAGTTAAAATGATCAATATATTCAACAAATATTAACATAATTAGGGTGGGAGAAATGATAAATTATAAATAAATATTCAAAAATAAATTCAGAAATAGTTCAGACATGTTATATAAATATGATTTTTGTTTGAACAATATTGTAGTGGGTGAAGCAGTTAAATATCCTTAAATCATGCAGACTGCAGTGCAGTTTCACTGAATAGAGAATCATGCAATCTGAGTCCTTGTTTTAATTCTTTATTAATTTGCTTGGCTAGCCAGATAGGCTTTAAGTTTACTTGGATTTGAGATTCTTCACTTCTAAACTGGAGACTTCGATTAGATCATCAAATATTCTGAATGAAGTGGGAACAGGGGGCTGTTTAATTCTTCTGCCTTACTCTCTTCACATCTTCCCAGATCTTGAGGTGCCTTCGGAGGCTACTTTGGGATCATCAGGACCAAACTGAAAAACACTAGACTATGTAATCTGTAGATCTAAATATATTACCAAATCCTCTTTACTATTACATCAAACCAGATTATGACAGAAACGGAGAACTACTTAAGACCTAATAAAAAGGGCAAACTTGAAAAATAAAACTATTGCAAACATTTTTATAATATAATACTTTTGGGTTTATGACACCAGCAATACATTGCTGTTTGTGAAAGGAAAAGCCAAATATTTAAGAAAATTACCTATGCATTTCTATTTTTGTTTAGTGTTACCTACTAGGAAAGCATTTATACAACATTTTTTGATACACAGTAACTTTATTGGCACATTTGAGATATACCATACAATTCATCATTTAAAGTGTACAATTCAATAGATTTTAGCATATTCAGGCTTGGGTACCCAGCACCACAATGAATTTTAGATTATTTAATTATCTTAAAAAATAATCCATATACCCATTAGCAATAACTTCCTATTAACCCCCCAACTCCCCAGCCCTCGGAAACCATTAATCTACCTCCTGTCTCTATATATTTGTCTATTCTGGACATTTTTATAAATTAAATCATATAATGTGTGACTGGCTTCTTTCACTTTATTTCAATTTTTAGTTACTGGCTTCATTCATGTAGCATAATGTTTCCAAGGTTCATCCATGTTTTATCACACATTAACACTTCATTCCCTTAGATTTCCAAATAATACTCTACTTCGTGGAATGGATATACATTTTATTTATCCCTTAATCAGTAGATGGGCATTTGGGTTGTTTCCACTTGGGTGTGTACCTTGGAGTGGAATTACTGGGCCATATTGTAACTCTATGTTTAATATTTGGAGGAACTGCTAGAAAATTTTAATAAGTAGTTGCATCATTTTTTATTCTAACCAGCAATATATATGTTTCAATTTCTCCACATCCTCATTAACACTTGTTATAATCTTCCTTGTTGATTATAGTCATCTTACTGGATGTAAAGTGGGATCTAATTGTGGTTTTGATTTGCGTTTCCTGGTGAATAATAATGTGGAACTATTTTTCATGTGCTTATTGGTCCTGTCTATATTTTCTTTGCTGAAATGTATATTCAGATCATTTGTCCATTTTTGAACTGGATGATCAGTTTTTTTAAAGTATTGAGCCATAATATTTCTCTGTATATTCTAGATACAAACTCTTTCTCAGGTATATTTGAAAATATTTTCTCTCAGTTTGTGTGCTGTTATTTTACTTTTTAAATGGTATCTCTTGAGTCACAAAGGTTTTTAATTCTGATTAAGTCCAATTCATCCGTTTTTTCTTTTATTACTTACGCGTTTGCTGTCACACCTAAGAAGGTACGCCTAAATCAAGATCACAGAGAATTACTCCTATATTTTTTTTAAAGGGTTTTATTGTTTAGCTCTGTCTTGACTACATTAAGTCTCCTGATCCCGGGACATGGGATGCCTTTCAATTTATTTAGGTCTTTAATTTCTTTTATAACTGTTTTTATAGTTTTCATGGAATAAATTTTGCTCCTTCCAGTTAAATATATTCCTAAATATATTATTTCAATATTAGAAATGGAATTACTTACATAATTTTATTTTAAGGTAATTTATTGATAGTTTATATAAATAAAGTTTATTTGTATATATTGATCTTGTACTCTAAAAGTTTGCTTAATTTGTTTATTAATCCAAATAGTTTTTTTTTAGTGGATTCTGTGAAATTTTCTATATACAGGACCATGTTTTCTTGACATAGAGATGGTTTTACTTCTTCCTTTCCAATGTGGGTGAATTATATTTAATTTTCTTACATAAATGCCTCAGTTAGAACCTCCTGTAAAACATTGAATAAAAGTAGCGAGAGTGGATATTCCTCTGTTTTTGACTTTAGGAAGAAAGTATTTGCTTTTTTACCATTAGGTGTGATACTAGCTGTGGGTATTTCTCTTTACCAAGCTGAGGTTCACCTTAGACTCATTATAATGTGTTCTTCACATGGTATGCATCTTAATTTTCATCACAAATTGCCAACTTTTCCCAATTTTTCATTTGGCACTTATTTTTAATTTTTATTAAAGTACAGAAATCAATGCCTTTTTTGTTGAAAATTAAAACGTGCACTTACTACTTATCTATTTGTCCATTTTTATGGCTTCATCTTAGCATTCAGATTTAACTTTATCATATTTATATCAATTATACCAATTTAAACTGAATTTTCATATTAACTGAGTTGATTCAAATAAGGCTCTCTTATAGCATGGCATCCTCTTCACTGATAGATTAATAATTATCATTATGATAATCAGTGTTTTCAGTAAGGGAAAAGGGAGGATCCTTAATCCTTACTGATAAGGTTCGTATTTTGTTTTAGTCATATTTCTGCTTTTGTATTTTCATATCTAGTGCATGTACTACTTTCATAATTACAATATATATGTGTATTACCTATGTATTTTTTTCATGGGGAATCCTGTTAAAAGGTAAGTTTCTGCTAAATAATGAAGGGTGACTAATGTAATTCATTCATCACACTGAGAGATGAGCTGTTAACTGTAACTTTATCTTTATGGGACACGGACTGAAAGAAGAAATCCAAATAAATAGCTATCCTAATATTTAGAATTAAATTTTACAACAGGAATAAAAGTGGAATTATATGTCTCTAATCTTAGACACCTATACCAGCAGTTCCTATTGCAATGTGTTCATATTATTTAATGTTTAAATAATTTTATCAAGGTATTTAATTTATTTTACATTTATTTTTACGCTCTTTGCCTTTGCTTAAAATTTTTAACAGATATAATATTTTAATATTGCCATAAAGAATTTTTAAACACATTAAATTGTTCTTAATATTTTACCTTTTTATTCTATTAAATGAAAGGTTTTAGAACATCATGCTCCTACTAGCTTTTCTTCCCATTTTAATGAAATGTTTTGTTTTCGTGGAGATGTTCTCCTGGTAAACCTTTAGTCCACAGTTTCTGGTTTCATGTTAGTCAGACAACATTTTTGCACATTAATGACTACAGTTGAATAATTAGCAATATTTTTATTTTGCAAAATATAAAGAGTCTATGGCATTCAATCTTTAAATTTATCTTCCTTTGTGTTAAATGGTTATTGCTATGGCTAATTACCATGTTTCTACATTTAGCAAGAAGCAGCACATATGAAGATAAAAGAACAATGTGATATTTATGAGATGTCCGTACACTACCAATATAGAAATCCTCTAATTATCTCAGAAATATTCATGAAAATTTCAATGCTTTTCTAAGGATTTGGATTGAGCAAAAGCTGATTACTCTTGCCATAAATTAATATTTGAGAGAGTTGAATTTATCTCAGTAGCAATGCAATATCAACCTTTGCATAATGTTCTCCAAGAGGCTTTTTACTAATAGTTATTATTTTAATCTACAGTTGATTCTCAAACAAGTGCTAGTGGAGTGGGGGTGGAAGTGATGTCTCAAGGTGGATGTTCTTTTCATTAAATTATTTTCATGTTAAGGTTAATCATATCAGCCAAAGTTTGAGAAAACACATTTGTATAACAAAAAATTGTTTTCATGCAAGCACAGCTATAGGAAGTGGAGTGGATCATAGTTTAAGGACTTAGCACAGGGCCAGAGATCTTGTGCACAGTCTGGCCTTAGAAGGTAATATTTTCTGCAGAAACACAGTTATACTGTACATGGAAAACCCCACGTTTTTGAAGTAGTTCCAAATTTTGGCAGACTGGCTTTCATTAGCACAAGTCTTTTCTCTTTTAAATGCCATGTCAACTGACATTTCCACCTTTAACAACATTTATATGGGATTAGGCTACCCTTGTGGAAGTTCACAGCTTCTTTGTTGCCTTATACATCTATGAGTTATAAGGTATATAATTTTTCTTACAAGATGATGACTTTTCTTCAAGGTAAATTATAGCAGGAAGTTGCCACTGTCCTATACATAGAAAATTACTGCCCCTTATTCCCTGTATATTGCTAACTGAATTTGTTGGCATGCATTTATAACTTCAAAAGATAGACAAATAGAAAACAAGCACTTTTTTTCCTTCCCCTTCTTGTCAGTATGCCTAGGTACAGCTACTACCACAGCCAGCAGAGAATAATCCTCTAGGGCCACCTCTGAAGAAATCTGAGAAGTAATTTTCGAAGGCCAGGCAGTTTCATTACTGTAAAGAAATTCCGATATGAGCCTGATGCAGAAGATCAAGTAGGAGACAAAGATGATATAGTGGATAAAGAGGTTTATGAAACAAGGTGCCAAATTTGGAACACAATGGAAGCAAAGCCAATGTACAAATGAAACGAGGGGTCATGAAAAATTGCACAGACATCTTAAGGCCTAGACAAAAAGGGAGAAGCTGGGGCCAATCCAGGGTAACTCTGAACTTTCATGTGGCGTCTTTGCCCCGTTAGTTTGACAAGGTCTTACTGCGGTGGTTCCTTTTTTGAAAGTGAAGATTTGCCATGGCTTCCTGTAACCACATCATCTACCAGGCTTTTCTATTCTGATTTGACCACCATGGCACAGCAGCTGCAGTCCACTGTCGCCGTAGCTGTTTCGATTGATTTTCAGTCCTCTTTTTGCCTTCACATTCCATATTACCTCTTCATTTCTTAGATGTTCACTTTTCCTGAGATTCTTAGCTTTAGGCCCAAAGATATTGTCCTAGAGATATCATCAGTCAACAAGAGTGTTCTTTTGCTTTCCACTTAATGAACCAATGAATCACTGCATGCCAGCTTTCAGTACTTCCAGTTTGGATTGTTTATGCTGTAAGATCTACTTCTTCACCAAAATGCTCCTGCTGTATGATCTCTGCCTTTCATTAAGCTCAGGACCTGAGTTTCATTTTGTCTACACTGCCTGATCCCTTAGTAGTTCAGATTCTTTCGTAGTATACCTATTTTGAATCATACTAAACACTGTATAATGGATCTATGCTGTATGCACATGGTATATAGTCTTATTCGTTACAATGAAGAGATGGCTTTTAAATAACAATAGATTGCACTGAATTACAACATTAACTGCAGCTCAGAGAGCAAAAGAATGGTGATCAGAAATACCACTGAGGGCTTACCAGCATATATATAAAATTCATGCTTATAGCTAGAAAATAGCATCAGAACAAGCAAAATCATAACTGAATCACAAAGATGTGTGTAATTTTAAAATAATGTGCACGCTGTAAGTTTAAGTTATGGGCTTTCAAGACAGCTCTAGTTATCTGACATACTTAGCACATATACTTAGGTGGCAACATCTGTCAGTTTTTCAGTTAGCTCTGTTGTATGGCATATCTTAGCATATAGAGAAAATGGACTTTGGGGTCAGGTAGACTTGAATTTGGATCTAGATTATTCTTCCTACCAGCTCCATAAACACAGTCGATAAGTTAACTTCTCTAAGTCTAAATTCCTCATACAGAAAATGATATGATATCTACATGTATGCGTCAAGGTTCCCAGTGGCATGCAACAGAAACTAAGTTTGGGAGATATCTGCAGAAAATGAATTTCTCGCAAGGATTTGGAGTCATTTGGGTAGGCTGAGCATCACTGAGATGGGAACATCTGTCCAAAAGCACATGGCAGAATAAGTCAGATTAGAATTTTAAGACCACTGTTGTCAAACGTTAATAGTTGGAGCATGCGCAGCTGAAGTTGCTGGCACTGTTTCCACTGCTGCCTAAGGTCACATGTTTCTCTTATTCTTTTATCAAAAAGAAAACTCAAAACAATGGTAATTCAAAGGAAGATAACACGTAGCAAAAGTAAAGTTATCAACTAAGTCTTTCTTCGATTTTATTAAATTATCTATGCCAATATCTGGATGTCTATCTTAATTGTATGTCTCAACATTGCTCTAGCTATCTCAGTATCTCTATAAATATCTTAAGCGCTTTAGAAACATGATGACAATAAAAATTTTTGGTGGGGCCTGTGAAGCTGAAAATCTTTCTTATTGGACTTGAGAGTCTCTTCCATCATAGTATTTTCTATTTCTGCATTACATTCTCTAAATTGGAAAAAAAAAATCATTATCACTTTCAGGTTGAGGATTTTCTGCCTTATTTCTTTTTCTTCACTTTTATAAAAAATACAAGACAATCTTCTTATTTGGACAAAATAAGTAGTGAAAGCTTCACAATATGCTGGTGGGATAGTGGTTATGATGCGTAGCTTTGTAAATCTCTAATATATTGAAGTTAGCCGATACTTTAGTTTGATTTTTAAACTTACTCTTCTGAATCAACACATCATAGAGTACAATAAATATAGTTCTCACTACTAATTTTTACTGAGGCATCTTTCAATATAGTAATCAAAAGCAAAAATTAACTGAATATTAGTCCAAGATATTTTACACATGTAAATATACACACACCCACACATAATCTCAAGGATATTTTGATATCTAAAATTTTATTTTCTAAATGAGCCAGTATGTCTAGTGATTATGTGCATGGACTCTGTGTTGGAATCAGTGCTTAGTCATTAACTAGCTGTGTAACACTGAGGGGAAATGCCATCTCTCAGAGGCCCAGTATATCTGCCTATATAACAGAATAATAGTATGTACCTCATAGGGCAATGATTCTAACAATGTAGCCCACTAAAAATATCCTGGAGATTTTATCAAAAATGATTCCTGAACCCAACTCCAAAGATTCTAATTTTGTAATCAGGGATACTTGTCTGCAGACCACACTTACAAAAAAAATAGAAATTTTTTAAAAGGATATTTCCATCTAAAGGCATTTAGACAAATATTACACTAAAAACTCAGAAAACTGGTAAAACTGTTACTATAATAACCTACAAGTATATGTATGTAGGCATTTATATATGTGTGTTTGCAATAATTTGATTGTTACTTTTAACTAACACCGTTTTTCTGAGATTCCATATAGCAGATGCATGGTTTAGCCTTCAGCTGAGTCATTAATTGAAAAAGAAAATTAACAATTCTGACTTATTTTCACATTTAAAAAAATTGTCACATATGAAGGTAGATATTTATCACTAACTTGTCTTTGACAATTTTAGGTCCTATAAAAGAATATTTTGATCTCATGATTACAAGATGATTGGAGAATTTCAACACTGATACAAGACCTGAGTAATCTTGTATAGAACAAACAAATCCAAGGCTTGTGAGTCCAAGTTTAAACAAAAAATTGCAACTGAGTTTAAAACATAATTTCCTTCTTATTCAATAAAAACCATGAGGCTCAAAATAGAAAAAAATCTGAAAGCCTTATAGCCATAGAATTAAGAATGGACTTTAAATTGCATTTTTGGAAGTTGACTGAGTATGGATGTAATACAGAATGAATATTTTAATTTTTAGTTCATAATCCTTAATATAGAACATTTTTGTTTATGATATTTCTAATTAAACTATACAATAAAAAATTTCTATACTCATATTTTTCCTTTAATAAATGTAATTAGCCTGTGGTTTATAAGTGAAATTAATATTTATAAGTGACATTAGCCTGTAGGTTTATTTTTTTTGGTATAATCTTGATTTGGTTTCTCAAATAGCTTTGGCATTGAGCCTCTAAATATATTTAGGAACTTGATTGTAGAAATTTCTGGATCAACTTTGTTTCCTTTAATACTATTTCCTGTATCTTCTGGGATAATACAACTTTGAAAAAGAGATAAACATTGACAAGTGGAAGGAGTTTTCTGGTCACCTGAAGAATAGTTTTCCCACTTCTAATTAATCACATGTCAGCTTCTGGGCTTGTGTAATTAATGGCACATCCCCCCAAGGCTATAATGTATAAACACATTGCTTATCTGGTTAGAGAAATAGGAGCATGCTGATGATCACGGCAAATGACTGATTTGCTAATTCTATCTTTAACTATTGAAGGCAATGTATTAACTCACGTCAGTGTGAAAATAGCAAAGGGCTAAGTTGGAAATAAGATCTATAGAATGATACAAGATAAATGTGTTTGCCTACACATATACATATATTATTATATCAACAAAATGAATTTAATTGCATTGCTGTGCTTTGTTTTACTACAAATATGGCATAGACAAGATAAAAATAGGTAGAAAAATCTAGTTTCAATTAGCTGCTGTAACTCCTGTTAACTAGAGTTTAAAAGAATTAGTTAATATCTCCGAATTATCGTTTTCCACAAATGTGAAAGACAAAAGTATAATTCCAACTGTGAAGATTTTTAGAAATACGTATACAGAATGTTTTCTTATTTTTTAATTTTTATTGATATAATTAATATGTGACATTGAGTAAGTTTAAGGTATACAACATATTAATTTGGTACATTTGTATATTGCAACATGATTACCACCATAGGGTTCACTAACACCTCCATCATATTATATAATTATCATTTCTTTTTTGTGGTGAGAAAAATTAAGATCTAGTCTCTTAGCAACTTGGAAGTTTATAAAATGGTATTGTTGACTATAATCATTATGTTGTGCATTAGGTCTCCAGAACTTATTTACCTACTGGTTGCAGGTTGTATCCTTAAGTAGTATCTTCTCAATTCTTCCCCCCACATCAGACCACGATAACCACCACACTACTCCCTGTTTTCACAAGTTTGGCTTTTTCACATTCCATATATAAGTGATATCATACAATATTTGTCTTTGCCTGTCTGACTTACCTCTCTTAGCATAACACCTTCAAAATCCATCCATGTGGTCACAAATGGCAGGATTTCATTTTTTTCTCATGGCTGAATAATATTCCACTGTATATAAATACATCATATCTTCTTTATCCGTTCATTCCTTGAGAGAGACTTAATTTGTTTCTATATCTTGACTATTGTGAATAATGATGCAATAAATATGGGGGTGCAGGTGTATTTTTGATATACTGTTTTCATTTCCTTTGGATATATACCCAGAAGTGAGATTTTTAATTGGAAGATTAGTCCGAGGCAACAGATAATATTGGTATGGCATACCACAGTGGTTTGCCAAAGAAAAATGCAGGTCTTCAAGCAAATACTGAAAATCAGCCACACCACTCTTAAAACCATAACCCACATTAAAGTTATAAAGGTTATTGGAGGACTTGCAAGATAATTTATCTATAGAGAGCTGTTGATTTGCTATGAACTCCCCTCTCCACAATTTTGGAAGGTAGAGAATTTTTCCCCCAACTCAAGACAAGCTTAAGATAGCCCACTCAGAAAACAGGATACAAGACCACTACAGTTGGGGTTGGGAGATCCAGTGGGCTAGTTTTTAACACTTGACAGCTGATTTCAAAGTTTGAGAAGGAGTATGTTTAGCTGCTAAAGAAAACCTGAGGGGATATGGCTATCTGGGGAGAGATCTGTACTGATGAATTTGTTTCCTAAGGAGCACAATAAAGACTTTATGTAAGAGATCATGTGAGCAGCGTGAGATCATATGAGGTCCTGCCCAAGTTGGTACTTGGAGGGGCAAATGAATTCAGAAGGAAGAGCTGAAGCCATTTGTTACATTCCTGGGTGTATCAGAAGGAGAAATGACAAACTGGAAGATTGTGCATTACTGACATCAACAATTGAAAGACTCCTAGTGACAAGATGTCACCAAAGAAGACATAAAAATGTTACCTCACAAGAAAAAAAATCAGTTTTATATGTCATCTAGATGAGAGATTGAAAGGCAGTTTTAAACTATTTTAGTCAAGTAAGAATTTACTGCTGTTCCCCCTTCTTCTTCCTCCCGCCCTTTCCCAGACTCTGCTGTTAGAAATGGGAGCTGGCCAGACTAGAAGAACGTGGGAAGTTGAAAATAGGAAAAAAGGCTTTTGTGCCCCCTTCCCCATGTTGTAGGATTACTGCACTCCATGAGCCCCTGCTGAGGAAGAAGACAAGATTAAAGTAAAAATTCAGATTGTTCAAAGAACTAGACATTTGACATTACTGAAATGAGATCATTTGGCCAATTAACATGATCTAAGGAATAAAGAGTAATCAGAAGTTATCAATGGCAGGTAAAAATTAGCCCACTGAATAAAGTGAGAGTGACAATAGAAGAAATATCTTTCAACTATGATTTAATCCCGCCATTTTTGCTTCTGCAATATACTCATTGCATTAAAATGGAATTATTTTTAAAATAGGGTTTTTGTCCCTCCAATCTGAATCACTCATTTGGACTGTGAAAATTTTGCCCCAAACATATTTTTCTGTTTTAGTCTTTTCCACCAGAAAAAACGGTAGTTACTGATAAATGATGTAATTGGAACTATACATTTGGATAATAAAAAATAATAATAATCTGGTTATCTTTCAAGACTCTTTCTCACAATCTTCTCATTAGTTAATTTAAAGCAGAGAATACTGATAATAAATATTACTAGCATAAGTTCCACAAACATAAACTTTTAGTGACTAAAATGGCACCCAATAAAATTTGTTATTTTTTAAAAATTGAGGAAAGCATTAAATCTTCATTTTGAAATTTAGATTGGCTAAATTGACCAAGGAAAATTAAATTTGAGACAATTCAGAAAAGTGTTATTGTAATATTTATTGTAATATTTTAGGAAAAAAATTGTAATGTTTATATGGAAATAATTAAAATGATACTAATTTACATTACATTTGATGATAACATGTGAGAAGTATGTTTATTGTCCATATAGGAAATTAATACCAAGTTAGGTTGGTAGTAAAACTTTCAATATGGAAGCTAATTTTTCAATAAAATTTAATCAGTAATGTTGGGGAAGTTTTTGCTAGTTTTTATTTTAGTTTTTGTTATTTCATTTTTTTCTTGATGAACACAAAAGTATGTTTTCTGAACAAAATACTTCCATCCAAAAAGAATTATAATAAAAAGGTGAAGGCAAAACAGCATGGTCAAAATAGTTACTGTTCTCAGCACAAGGCATCTGAATCATTAACTAGATAATTGAAAACACTTAAGAATGTTGCTTCCCTTATCACATCCCTTCCATTCTATTCTTGCTGGAATCCTCAAGGTACATGTGCAAAAAACTGATCCTGAGTGCAAAAAACTGATCCTGACTTGATTTATTTTTGAGAAAGATTTGCCTTGAGCTAACATTTGCCACCAATTCTCCTCTTTTTGCTGAGGAAAATTGGCCCTGAGCTAACATCTGTGTCCATCTTCTTCTATTTTTTATAGATGGGATGCCTGCCATAGCAAAGCTTGATACGCAGTGCACAGGTCAGCACCCGGGATCCAAACCAGAGAACTCTGGGCATGACCTTAACTGTTATGCCACCAAGCTGGCCCCTTGATATTATTTTAATCATTTTTCCTCTTCATAATAATTTTAAATGTCTTTCTGTCTTTCCATCAACCTGAGAATTTTCTGCTTTAGAGTTCAGATATTAAAAGCAGAGTTTCCATTCTCTCTGCTTAATGTTGCTCAAAGTTCAAAATTGAAAATATAATAATTTTCTGTCTATCTAAAGTCTATGGCTTGTGACTTTTGTTATTACTGACATAACAAGATGTGAAGGAATTAATGGTGGCTCACTGGGAAAAGAAGTCCCTCTCCATAAAACATAGTAGACTCCATTTGTTCCAATTAAATGTTTTCAGTATTGCTTTTTTTTTTTTGCACCACTGCTTTTTTTGGTTTTCTTAATGGTTCAAAATATCATCTATGTTTAATATAAGACTAAGAAAAGTCTTTTTTTAATATTGTGTGACTTCTTTTCAGGCTATACGCTTTTCTGAAAAAAAAAAATAACCTCATATTCTTTGCTAATAACTTAGTATAAATATAAAGATGAAGATTACTATAGTAATAATATACTATAAACAAAATCCTTTTATAAGTATAAAGGGTTAACTTGCCACCATTTATAACAAAATGCATCCTCAACTTGCCTATTTTATTTACTAACTTTGTGTTGCTTACCTGTGGAAAGGTTCAAAAGAAGTATTATTTTACATACCTTCTTGCCCCAAGACTGAGAGAGACAGTCTGGATCCCTATGCAGAGTGTGCCTGGGCCCTGGAGTAAGCTCTGAAATGAGCATTGATGTGTGGTCATTCCTACACCCTTGGGATAGCATCAATCTCATGGACGTGGAACTTATTTTTTAATTTAAATTGATCCCAATATTGCTTAGCAGACATAACTAATTCTTAAAAAGTAAACATAACTACCTTATTCTGCTTGATAATCAGTGGAAATCTTCAAGCAAGTAGATGAATGTAGAAAGAAATGAGAGGTAGATTAAGAGATGTGTCATGTTTAAAAGCAAAGTAATTAGCACCAAGTAAAAAGCCAAAACTTGATTTCATTTTTGTTTAATAAAATTAAAAAAGCATGGGGCTGGCCCCATGGCCAAGCAGTTAAGTTCCATGTGTTCCACTTCAGTGGCCTGGGTTCCATTCCTAGACACAGACCTACACTACTCGTTGGTGGCCATGCTGTGGCAGCGACCCACATACAAAAGAGAGGAAGATTGGCATGGATATTGGCATGGCTCAGGGAAAATCCTCCTCAGAAAAAGCAAAATTAAAAAGTTATTATAATTACAAATAAAATTTCATGTTTACAGCACAAAAAGAAAAGTTCTGGATCATTTCAAGTAATAGAAAAATTCTCCTTTTGCCCAAAAACATCAAATCATGTTCCCAAGAATAAAATAACTAACTAAATAAATAATAAGAAGAAAGCTCTTAAGAGGTTTTGTGGGTACATCCAGAATGTTTCTAAAATGTGTAAATAGACACCTCAATACTGTACGGACAAATATAAAAAAAAAAAAAATAGACAAATTTCCTGGTTGAAAATAAGGGGAAAGTCTTTCCCCTTCCCATTTCTTAGAGCATAGATGTTAGAAAACTTGTTAATTCTTTCTCTGTGTCTTTGAAAGTACATAAATCTTTTAAAAAGCTAAATAAACCTCTTGCAAGCTTCAGGGCCCAGGTAGTCTTTCTCGAGGACCTGGGAACCATCTCTTTGAAATGTAATCAGCAAGGAAGATAGCGCCCCTGTCTCCCAGTTTCTGTGGGAAGGGAGGAGTGTCATAAATATGTGAGAAATTTATTTTTCCTTTGCATAAAGCCAAGTATGGAAACACAGATGGCCACCCAATTACCACGTGAAACTAGGATGAACCATGTGTGATGGATGATGCTGGAAAGTCCTCTTACTTGAGGACTCGTTATGGTTCATCTTGAAAACATGTATGTAGTGGGCTGTATCTGCTTAGTTATATAAAAGGGGAGATTTCTTTCAGTCTTTGCAATCTTTTAGGATTACATTGTGGTTTAATGCTTATTCAATAACGAAATTGTTTTCTTTCTCTTCCCCCTTACACACGCACACATACACATATGCATACATGTACATACACATAGTTTAGATATGTATATGTGTATTCATATATACATATTATACAAATGGAACTATATTGTATTCATGGATATAATCATTAAAATTATTTAGTGATTTCTTACTAAATGCTGGACACAGTTCTTCCTCGAATGAGATAACTGTAACAACACAGACAAAACACATTGAACTTACCAACGACTGAAAGGAAAAAAATGAGAAAAAGTAATAAATTCCATAGTATTTGGATGGCAGTTAGTGCTGTGGAGAAAAATAAAGCATGAAAAGTGAGATAGGGAGACCCTCATTGAACTCTTTGAAATTTTAAATGGCATGGTCAGTTTGGCTCACTGAGAATGTGGCAGTTGAGGAAAGATTTTAATGAGGAGTGAACCCTACAGATTTATCTAAGAGAAGTGAATATCAGGTAGAGGGGATAATAAGTATCAAGCCCTCTGGTAGGAATACGTTTAGCGTCTTTGAAAAATAGCAAGGAGACTAGTGGAGTAAACAAGAAGAGGTCAGTGGAGCCAGGAGAGATGGAGGAAGATTTAGTAGGGCATTGTTAGTATGGGCATTTACTCCAAACGATAAAAGAAACCATTATCCGTTTTGGGCATAAGATGGACATAATCTCAATTACATTGAAAAGAAGTTGAAATGGTTTGAAAATAGGCAGTAGTTACGAAAGAGAAGAAATGAGAAACCAGTTACAACAGTATCATAATAATCTGTCCAAGCAGTTAGTGATGGTTTGAAGCAGAGTAATAGCAGTGGAGATAGGGAGAATTCAGATCCTGGATATTTTCTGAAGGTGGATCCCATAAGATTGCTGGATGGATTGAATGTGGTGTAAAAGGAAAACAGAGGTCAAGGATGACTCCAATAATTTCGTCTAAGTAATAAAAACAATGTAGTTTTTATTGTACTCTAACTGGTAAGATTGTTCAGAGAATGGATTTGCAAGAGACTAGCAGTTTGGTTTTAGACACATTCAATCTAAAAGATCAATTAGATATTAAAGTGGTGATCTTGAGTCAGAAGTTTTATTTGCATATAGAGTGTGGGATTCAGGGGAGAGTTCTCAACATATAAATATTATTTGAAGCCATATAACTAGATAAAAGCCCAGAGAAAGTAAGAGGTCAAAGGAATGACTCCTGGTCACTGGAATATTAAGAGACGAGGAAAAATCAGTTAAGAAGATTTAGAAAGCATTGTGTACCAGTTCGGAAGAAAAGAAGAGTGTGGTAAGTGAAATATAAGGCAAGTGAAACAAGAATTTCTAGGAAAATAAAATGATCATCTTAGCTATCTGCTACTGATCAGACAGAAAGTTTAAATAAGATGAAAATTGATAATTGATCATCGGATTTAGCCAATTTGAGGTCTTCGGTGACCTTGCCAAGGGGAGATTTCAGTAGTGTAATAGGGTCAGAAGTCTGGGAAAAGGAGTTTAGGAGAGAATGGGAAAGAGGATTTGGAGACAGTAAATAGAGGTAATTCTTCAAAGGGGTTTGGCTGTTAGGGAGCACGGTAAAATGGGTAGTAGCTGATAGAAGATGTAGGACAAATGGAAGTTTTCATTTTTATTTTTCCAGAAGGTAAAATAAATAGCTTAGTGTTATTTGCAAACATTCTTGCTTCTTTACATAATATAATGCGTATCTTCTTCTGTTAGTACATACTGAATCTACTTCTTTTTTTAATGGCATAAAAGAATCCCAACAAAAAAACCTTTTTTGTTTTAATGGTTTTCAGTAGATGGACACTTAAGTTGTCTTAAATTTTTGCTATTAAAAGCAATGAAACAAGAGTGATAGCTGTAATGTATTTTTGTATATATGTACATATTTGCCTGTAGAAATAATTTCTACAAGTAAAAGTGCCCATGCCAAGGATATATATGGATTGAAATGAGATATTACCAAATTGTTCCCCAAAATGTCTGCAACAATTTAAATTCCTGAAATACTGATTGCAATATATCCATTATGTAACACTATCATTAATATAATATATGTTCAAATGTTTTAATTTCATCAATTTATTTGGGAGAAATTATATTTTATACAGCTTTTATAAAAATGCAAATTTGAGCACATTTTATAGAGATTTTGTATTTGTCTAAGTCTGTGAAATATCTGTTTGAAAGCCTTTGTCCATTGATCTACTGAGATTTTGATTTTTTTTCTTATTGAACCATGAGGAAAAATGTTGGAGTTAGGAATTACCACACTCTGACCAAAATATTAAATTTCTTTCCTGATATTCGTAATAGTACAAAAGAAATGTAAGGCAGCAGCTGGCAAGTGGTTTTGTCAAATCCTGTATTACTCACTTACATTTGAGTTCTCAAATTATATTTTTTATGCATGTTTTCTGCAAACAAAGCAAACGTTAAAATTTTATTTTAGGAACCTAAGTAACATATTAAAAGTTTAGTCTGGTGATTTTCCTTGGGTTCCTTGATGAGTTTGCTAATATTGAGATTAATTTTCATATTCAGTAAGTGTCTCTGAAATTATCTTTTGGTTGAAATAACTCTTCACATGGAGAAAGCTCTGATAGTTAATCACCAGCCACAAACACGTGCAGGGCTTCTCACTCCAGAGGAGCACAAGCACTAGACCTTACCCGCCCACAATATGTGAGAGGATTAAAATCAGGGCAACCTGTCTATGCCCTTAGATTAACAACAACAACAAAATCCCACCATTTTTTCCCAGTATTAACAGTAAACCATAAAACGAAAGATTCTTTCCTGCCAACTTTTCCTTTATACCTTGAACATCAAGCTTTTTCTCCATAAAAAAATTAATCCTATTTCTGCATCCTCTCATGATTGCTTCTTGGTCTGTGTGTTGTCTGTATCCTTAGCTCCTCTTCTTGTAAAGACACCAGTCGCATTAGATTAGAGCCCACCCATTTTACCTAATTTTGTCTTAATTACTTCTTTAAAAGCCCTATCTCCAAATACATTCACATTCTGAAGTATTAGGGGATAGGGCTTCAATATATGAATTTTGAGGGAATGCAAATCAGCTGTAACACCAGACAATCAGGCTTAGGCTTTTGACTTTCAGACCAACAATGGACCAAACCTGCCTTCATTTAGACATGGAGAGGCAAAGTACAATGAACAGTGTTCTTTAATCATGGAATTAAAGAATAAAGATGGAGATGATGAGACTCAGGGCAATAATGAAGATATTCAATGTATTGCATTGGAAGGATTCAAATTCTCCTACACAATTGGTTTCAATAGGTTTGTGCAAACCTTCAACATTGTTTCCTTCTCTTTTTTTAGCCACAACACAAAGAAAACTTGAGGCTGGTTTAGCATTACTGAAATAGATTTTGTACCACGCTTGGATTTATAAGAATAAACATGTAAAGTCTAGATAAACATTACAGTTGTTAACGCATGCTAAAATATCGTGCTGATTGTGAAAGATATGGTAGGACCAACAGTTTCTCCCTATGGCCCCTGATGCCCTTGTCTCTGAGAGCTCTTTCATTCATCATCTGTTGTAGAGAAATTTGGTCCTTAACAGTTCTTCCACCCCTCTTGATAATACCCAAATTCCCAAATAATGACTACCAAGCCCTAACACCCAAATCCTCCCTCTTCCAAACACCATCCTTGGCCACCTCTTCTCCAGAACTTGCAGAATTTCACTGACCCAATCCTGCTAAAGCCCATAAAGGATTTCTTCTTCTTGCCCCAACTAGAACACTCTCATCACATCTTCAAATGAAAACTCTCATTGATTTTATTCTACAAAAGATTAACAATAAGTCAAGGCTTTTATTTAGAAGTTAACTTTTATAAAATCAAAGCATAGAATAGATGATATAAAATATAAAGTAATATGCAATGAGCATATGGCATCCGTTTATTTCATTAACAGCCAAACCTGATTTTGAAATGGACAATGACAATTTACAGTTTCTAGGTATAAACTACTATGCTCATTTGAGCTTCATTTTCAGATTAGAGATTATGTGGAGCTATCTTTCTGGAATATTCTGAAACATGTCACTACATGAAAAGAAAGAGGTGTTGATTTATTTAAAAACAACAAACGAACAAACAAAAACATGTCTACCAAATGATCTCCTTATCTACAAGGTCATATTATGGAAATATTTGCACTTTGCGTCAAATTCTTCTTTCTTATATTTCCCGGAATAAGTTCCTTTGAGCTTTTTCTATCCTTAAAGGACTGATTATGATTTCTGGTTTTAACCTGACAAATAGAAATGGCAAGCAATAGGATATATTGGAGTACATGAGGAAGACATTTGGTGTAAACCTAATTCGGCCTGACTTTGTTTTTTTCCCAAAAGGGCCTGACTGTGACCACCAAGCATGCATTGTATATCTGCTTTAAACGTTTACTATGGCAAGAAACAAATGGCCTTAATATAAAGGTGCAACTTCCCCCCACATTGGCATTTCCTTAAGGATAAGCATCTTTCCTTAGGCTAAGAACTGATTGCTGCACTCACCTTTGACCACCCAGCTCACCTGTGACCACTCAGCTCCAGACATCAGACCTGCCACCCTGCTGTGTTCACGGAGACAGCTGACCTACCTGCTGTGTCCATCAATCGCTGTGCCCACAGAGCAGTCTAGTGACTATTGTAAAAGGGACATTTCAATCCTATGTGAAACATCTTCTTTGGGGGTATATAACCACTCTGTGCACCCCACTTCTTTGGTGACCTTTCTTCCTTTGGGAAGAAAGGCCCCGGGCCATGGTCCTCACATTTTAGCTCAGAATAAATGCACCCAAATTTTCATTTATAGATTGGTTATGGGTTATTTTCATCAACAAGCCAATTGCTTTCAAGCTCTTCAATTTGACAGTGCCAAATACACCATTTGCAATTTGCCTCAAACTTAAATGTTGTAGGGGAGGAAGACAATTCCTCTACCCTCTAGGTCATTCTGGGTGGTCTACGAATGTTGACATGAGACAGAATAACAGGATAAAATCAAACAAAGCTTAATAACATGTATACATGAGAGAAACCTGGGAAAACTGAGCAACTGGCCAGAATGGCTAAAGCTGCCTCCTTAAATACCATTTTTAGCCAAAGATGAAGGAGGATGTTGGGGGAAGTAGTTTAGGGCTTCAAGGGGGAGGAAGGAAATTTACATGGGGATGGAAATGCAAATGGGTCAACTATAGACAATGTGGCCTGAGAGACTTATTTTACATTACATTACAGTTATCTTACGGTATTAGCTCATTTCTGGAACAGGCTCTTCTATTTTAAATTCTTTTAGGTAGTTAGGAGACAGCTCAAAGACTCTTTCAGAGTCTTTTGCCCTTAAAAATAATCAAGCCAAAGAGACATATTTTGAGGTGGCCAATTCTGATCCCCTACAATGTACATATGATTTGCATTATATCAGGATCTTTTTAAAATATAGATTTTAACTTTGCAATGTGAGGCATAGTCCAATTTTCTGTATTTCTAACAAGTTTCCAAGTGATGACAGTACTTCTGGACCACAGGCCATATTTTGAGTAATAAGGCCTTAGATTGCCAAATCTATTTAGCTCAGTTCCATACATCTGCTCCTGAATATTTTTATCCCAGAGATTCTAGTAGGAATCTCATAACCTGCCTCCTCACCGCATTTTATTTTGCCCAGCCTTTTCCACCTCCCTGATATTTCCCATGTTTCCTATAGGCTTTCATGTCTCCCTCCTTTAACATCTACTGTTTATCTCTTATTTATATGACTCCTTTTCTTAGCAAACTGGGGATTTCCTAATCATTTCCCACCAAGAGAGTTAGTTATACTCACATGAACCCAATTCCATGGCAGGGGGGTGGCTTCCAGACACAGCACCAAGCAATTCTTGGACACCAGCAGGGTGTCTGAGAAGTCAACTCAATTCAACTCAATTCTGACACCATCTACCCAAAGATAACATCAGATTCCACAGATTGAGCATATGTTCTACAAGACTACCCCCCCAACTCCTGTCCCCCACTTCAGACAGTTACAAGCCCAAGTTGTCACCTGTGCTTCTAACCAACTAGCTATAAATCAGAGGTTCCCACAACCCCCTCCTTAGCTCACAGAACTTGCAGAAACATTTTACTTACTAGATCACCAGTTTATTATAAAAGGGTATAACTGTGGAACAGCTAGATGGAAGAGAAGCTTAAGGCAGGGCATGGGGAAAGGGGCACAGAAGCTTCCATGCCCTCTCATGGAGTGCCAATGTCCCCACATCTCCAGGTATTCACCAACCTGGAAGCTGTCCAAACCCTAGCCTTTTGAATTTTATGGAGGCTTCATTGCATAGGTATGATTGATTAAATCACTGGTCATTGGCAATTGATTCAACCTCCTGTTCCACTCCCTTCCCAAGGAGGTCAGGGCATGGGGCTGAAAGTTCCAACCCTTTAATCAGGTTCCCTTGGCAACCAGCCACTACCCTTAGATGCAGCCCAAAGTCACCTTATTAACATAAAAAAAGACACCCTTATGGCTTTCATCACTTAGTAAATTCCAAGGATTTTAAGAGCTCTGTGCCAGAAACAAGAGGAAGACTAAATATATATTTGTTGTCATAAATCACAATATCACACCACATCTGTGTTTCCATAGAATGTTATGCATTGTTTATATCATCTTCCATTATAGTAGGCAGTTCCTTGACCAGGCATATTTGAATTAATTGTCATATTCTCCAAATTTAGCAAAGCATCTTGGAGAAGGCAGGACAACATAAATGTTTACTAAATACGGAAGAAAAATGAAGAAAGAAATGGAAATGAAATTACAAAGATTAAAAAATGGAGTTTATTCTTTTCAAAGCTTATGCTACAAATACATGTTTTCAATCCTGTCTAAAGTATCTAACATTATTTTCACCTTGAATTGTCTATGTAATATGAGTCTCCATAGTTAGGTTCATACTGTGCTTCCACATTTCAGCTCTTTTTCCTATTAGCTCAGAGAATGTTCAAGCTCTCTCGTGAAATGAGGATAGATGAATTAAGGGGATCCAAGGACTCTGATAACAGAGAAAAACAACAATTAAAGTTGATGGCGACAGTCAATCATTTTACGGTGGTCGTTCATCTTCTACAGTTTCAATACTTGTTCTGCTTTAGGAAATGTCAGAAATGTCTTCTGGAAAGATGGAGGATCCATAAGTCAAAGTGAAGAAAATAGGGTCAAATGCAGAATTTCCATATACCTTTAAAACCAAATGCCTCCTATACCACCACCAAGCTAAATCTGACTGTACCACCTGTGCATCTAAACCCTATAATTTCACTCTATTTTGCCACCAGAGAGTTACTCCTTCTCGTCCCCAAAGTTACGACAGGCTGGTATCAAATCATTAAAATTGACATTTGAAAATAAGGTTAACTACAGAGCTGAGCACTTTATAGTTAACTTACTCTGCTCTTTCCAGGTCTGTTATCCCCTTGGACTTATGTTTAAAACACCTTGGCAAACCCTGTTTTTTGTTAACAAGAAAGTATCTTGAGAGAAATCACCTGCAGAGTATAATGAATGAAACAATCCTTAAATGCATGCAAACACCCAATAGGCTTTGTTTCTCATGTCTGCTCAGGGGAAGCTATTAACCATTAACCGGCAAAGAAGTAGATTTAGACTTGTAAAATAGATACCACTAAGCGCCAGGTGTTTAGACTCTTGACTTGATGTCAATTTATTGTTCTCTCAAACTTCTCTGCTATTTACAACACCAAAACATATAGGTATGGAAAGCACTGATTTAACTATAACCCTAACTGCATTCTCACAGAGTAAATGACACAAAAAGCTACACAATGACTCAAAAATTCCTATGCTGGTAAGAATAAAATATGCCTTTTTCAAAGCAAATATTTACTGGAAATATTTGCTATCAAAATCATGGAATTGCTTCTCACTAAACAGCAGGGCTGAGTATTGGAATGTGATCTTAGCTTCTAATATTGCATCATGTATTTTTGTCAAGTATTTTGTAGTGGAATTTGCATAATGAAATCATTTAAAATATACCATTTGATTAATTTTCAATAAAATTTTCATTTTTCAAATCTAACAATTCAAAAAGAGTTTATTGAGATTTTACCCCATTTTGTTATTTATGTTAAACATAGTGGAAAAAGAATGAAATCTGAAGCAATACATACTCAAATCTTGGCATACCCACTTACTCTTGGAGAACCTAGTTTTCATATTTGATTCCCATTTAACTCATCTATAAAATGGGACACATTATATACTAGATATTTATTAGGATTAATAAGATAATGTTTGTAAAATCTCTAGTAGAATGCTTGCTTTATGGAAATTCGATAAATGGTAGTAGTTACTACTGTTATTATTATAACCGTGGGCCCTCCAGGATCGGTTCAACTGACCCCATCTCTT
Source organism: Equus quagga (assembly GCF_021613505.1). Lineage (NCBI taxonomy): Eukaryota > Metazoa > Chordata > Mammalia > Perissodactyla > Equidae > Equus > Equus quagga. Next base: position 98,487,902 of record NC_060275.1, read on the forward strand.
ATCAACAGAGTGACTAAGAATTACCTTTCAGAAAATCAGCAAAGTCGCATAGCCAGGGCATACACAAAAGAAGAAATTGTGATCTGAAATGACCACAGAACCAAAGATCCTCCTTCTCATGGAACTCAAGGCCTGGGACTCTACCAGACCTTGAAAGTCAGACTATTATCAGAATTGAGGCGTCCCTCATTCAGGAAGATCTGGTGTGAAAATTTCTTCTCCAACTCATCAAAAACATTTGGAACCCTATCATGAAAGCTTAGCAACTCATCATAAATGTTTAGAACCCTATCATAAATGTTTAAAACCTTACCATAAATGCTTGAAGCCTACCAGTCAAAACTTGTCCCACCAGCATTTCCACGTGCCTAACCTCTTAAATGTCCCCCCAAATTCTGAATCAGGGAGACAGATCTGAGGACACATGCCCTCTGTTCTCCCTGAGGATAGACCTCTCAGCATAAAGCTGATCTCTTGTCCCAAAGGCTCATGCTGTAATTAATTGGCTTGTTTATGTGCATTGGGCAAAGAACCCCAATTTTGTGAGGTACATTCTTTTTACTATTCAATAAACATATTTCCATTATTATTATTATAAATTTACAAGCATTGCACAAAGTCTTTGAGATACTTAGATCATCCCCATCAATGAATTTATATCCTGGCTCATTGATTCTTCAAAGTCATTACAGGACAGTAGTTAAAAGAATGGATGTTGTTATCAAGCATGTGTTTAAATTCTAGTTTCTCTACTTGTTAGTTCAACTTTTTAGTCTAATTTTCTCCACTGAATGTATTGTGATTTCCTCACAGGTTTTTGTTGTTGTATAAAGTTAGTTTGAAATTAAGAGACGTGAAAGATTTAATAGAGAACGTGGCATAGCATTCCTTTTGCCTCTCTTTCCTATAGTAGTATATATTCTTAATTCACAAAATGGGAATAATGACATTTTATCATTTCTCTAGTATTGTCTTCATACTTCACTGTCTTTTCAGGTAGATCAAAAAGAGAGGCTAAGCTTTACTCTTCCTCTGGTGAGAGGTCTAGGTGCAGAAATACAAAATTTCCACAAATGTGACAAGGGGAGTGCTTGCTCACAGCAACGGGAACTCTTCATTCAAGTGACAGCTGAATGTTTTCCTGCCAAGGTCCCTGGGCAGAGATGATATACGAAGTTACTTCTGCTGTGGGGACTGGATTATCAGCTGGCAGTACCTTTTATATAGCTAACACAAGTTCTAAACACTTGAAAAATGCCACCCCCTTGGTTCACTGGAACCTTCTATCAAGCATGTCATTCTTGGACCCCTCTTCTGGTTCAAGGATCTTCTCTCTTTTCCCTTTTAAGCTTATTAGCTACAGTTCATTTACCCTTCTCCACAAAGGCCGTGCTCTCATCTCTTTTCTCTCATCTATCTCATTTTCAGTCAGGAAGAATTTAACATTAATCTAGAGTGTAATCACAGCTAATATGCAGCCAGTATGCTGATAGTATTAGATATTAGAATATCTAGTGTTCTTATTATTCGATATTAAAATACTGATGGTACTAGATGTTGATATGCAAATGTTACCACACAAATTGGGGTTTTCTTGCCCAATGAGCATAAAGAGTCAATTATTATGGCATCAGCTTTTGGGCAAAGAAAACAACTTTATTGTGAGATTGATCTGCAAAGAGACAGGAGGCATAAGCTCTCAGATCTGTCTCACCCATCCATGGCTTGGGGCAAAATTTATGGGATGAAGGGCAGGGCAGTCTGACGTGTGGAGACAGATTATTGGAGGTAAGGAGAAGTGAGGTAATTGATGATCTGCGCTGGTGCAGTCAACCTTCGTGCCTCTTCATGGGATGCATGTTCACACAGTGCTGGTGGTAGTATGACCTAAGGGTGGAGTTTTCAGCTCCTTGATGTCAAAAGGGTCATTTATTGGGCATTTGTGCAGGTCCACTTGATGGGTTGGTGGTCTCAACCAGCATGACCTGAACAAAGCGGGACTCTCAAATCCTGAAAAATAATACTTAATTACTCTGTTGATAAGATGGGGTCAGTTGAACTGGTCCCTAGGCCCGTGGTTACACAAACATTTCCACACTTGTTGATATATAGACACTATCTCTAAGTACTGCCTGCCTCTTCAGCTGCCTTGGAATTTTACCAGAAAGCCCCCAAGATTCCCATGGTTCTGAAACTAAATGATCAGTACGTGGCACAGTACAAGCTCCCCAGGGTTATACGCCAGTTCAGCGTTCAATATCTGTGATTGTTTATTTCATTTACTCTAGTTGGTATCAGTTTTTACTTTTATAGGGGAGGAAAATGAGGTGCAGAGAGGTTATAGAAGTTACAGAGCTTTCATCCTAAACTTGTCAGCCCTGCGTTCCTTTTCTTCATCCTACACCATTGCTTGTTAGGCCTAAAGGATTAAGTATGGTCTAATTTAATACGGTATTCTTATTAACAATTTTGTGACTTGATTCACGATAAAGATATGAGATATATAAAAATCTTAGATACTATTTTAAGTATTGTGACATTTTTATGCAATTGCTTTTAGTTCAGCAGACAGTAAAAGAAACTTTAGCATAATGAACAAAATCATTAATGTTAAAAGTAATGCTCTATATGTTGAAACTAAAAAGTACCAAGGTCTCTTGATAGAGAAAGGAGTCATTGGAAGAGTTTGATGTTATTCCCTAGGAAACATTGTGTTTCAGACAGGTACATTGTTTTTCAGTAAGGGACAGATGCAATAACTTAAAAAAAGAAAAAAGAAACAAACCTTAGCAAACATTTACAAAAGAACACATTCGGAGTATTTTTGAATAATTTCATTAACAGTTTCCACTAAACTTATATTATTTAATAAGCAGCATTGTGTGTGTGTATATGTATGCAGAGAACAAGAGAGAGAGATTTAAATATAGATCAAAATTTAAACTGGGGCCAGCCCAGTGGCCGAGTGGTTAAGTTCAGATACTTCACTTCATTGGTCCAGGGTTTCGCCGGTTCCAATCCCAGCTGCAGACCTAGTCACCACTCATCAAGCCATGCTGAGGTGGCACCCCACATAGTAGAACTAGAGGAACCTACAACTAGAATGTACAACTATGTACTGGGCGGTTTGGGGAGAAGACGAAGAGGGGAAAAAAAGAAGACTGGCAACAGATGTCAGCTCAGGTGCCAATCTTTCAAAAAAAAATTTAAATTGTATGTGAATTTATATTATCTACTGCTTTAAAAAATTTTGATAAGCATCACCCTGGGAATAGCATACAAATGGAATTCCCACCCATGCGAGGAGGGCTCTACTCAGAAAAGTAATTGCCTTTACTCTTCTCCTGAAGAAGCTGGCAATTTAACCTGAAGAAAGGCAAATCGTGCCCTAGAATATGCTGTACTACTGCTTTTTTTTTTTTTTTTTTCTGCTTTATCTCCCCAACCCCAACCCTCGTACACAGTTGTATATCTTAGTTGCAGGTCCTTCTAGTTGTGGGATGTGGGACACCACCTCATCGTGGCCTGACGAGCGGTGTCATGTCCACGCCCAGGATCCAAACCCTGGGCTGCCGCAGCAGAGCCCGCGAACTTAACCACTCGACCACGGAGCCGGCCCCTGTACTACTTTTTATAACCTCAAAGAAGATATTGTTGCTGCGTCAAGAAGAATCTGAATGCGCTTATCCTGGTGCATGTGGTTTATCGATTCTTCTTTACTCCTAAGCAATTACTGAAGCAGATCACATAGTCTGGGTTTCCTCCTCAGATCTGTCCACTGCTTCCCAGTTCCTTCACACTGTATTTCTCTTTATTGTGTTGTTCTATATTCAACATCTCAAAACTCTGATTTTCAAGCCTTCCTGACTCTCACCTCTCCTGTTTCCCTTTGCTTCTCTTTCTTCATGAAATTACTAAAAACTTGAACCTTTGGGTGCTTATTAGCTTCTGTCTGGCTACAGTTACACTAACAAGTTGAATTTTTATGAGTTGTAGGTAAAATGGTGCCCTTACTAATTCTCTGAGCTCTTTTAACTACGTTTGCCGCATTCACTCTGCCACATATATCAGTTTGATCAGATGTTACACGAACACTAAAAAAAATAACTTTGGCAGTTATGGAAACTTGTTTGAAACTAGAAAAACAGATTATAGCTTTGAGAATAAGAAGTCATCTACCCCAGAGAGAAACTGGGAATGGAGTCTGAAGGCCCTTAAATCTCAAATCATCAACTGTAGCTTTGGTTAATGTTATGGACTGAATTGTGCCCCTGCCCCCAAATTCATATGTTAAAATCCTAACCCTCAGGACCTAAGAATGTGACTGTATTTGGAGACAGAGTCTTTAAAGAGGTAAATAAGTTAAAATGAGGTTGTTAAGGTGGGCCCTAATCCAATATGACTGGTGACATTTTAAGAAGTGATTAGGACACAGACACCCACAGAGGGAACGCCATGGGAAGACACCAGGAGAAGATAGCCGTCTGCTATTGTCTGAAAGTGTCATCCCCAAATTCACATTTGGAATCCTAATGCCCAATATTATGGTGTTAGACAGTGGGGTCTTTGGGAGGTGATTAGATTATGCGGTTGGAGCCCTCATGAACGAGATTAGTGCTCTTATAAGAGAGATCCTATCGAACTCCCTAGCTTCTTCTGCCATGTGAGGATACGAGAAGTCTTCAACCTGGAAGAAGCCCCTCAACCAACCATACTGCCACCCTAATCTTAGATTTCCAGCCTCCACAACAATGAGCAATAAATTTCTGTTGTTTATAAGCCACTTAGTCTGTGGTACTTTGCTAAAGCAACTCAAGCAGACTAAGACTCTGTGGGGGAGGAGAAAAAGTTTTCCTTGACCTTGTTAGGGTCCCTGGCTGGATCTGAGAATTAAACTGAGAGAAAGATTAACAGGAGAAAAGCATACAAATTTATTTAATATAAGTCTTCTGTGACACAAGAGCCTCCCTAGGGAAATGAAGACCTGAAGAAGCAATTAGACCTGAGTATTTTTTATGTTTATCTTTTTTTTCTTTCGCTGAGGAAGATTCACCCTGAACTAACATGTGTGCCAATTTTCCTATATTTTGTATGTGAGTTGTCACCACAGCGTGGCCACTAACAAGTGTTGGAGGTCCACACCCAGAACCGAACCCAGGCCGCTGAAGCAGAGTGCACTGAACTTAACCACTAGGCCATGGGGCCAGCCCCCTAGACCTCAGTAATTTTATGCTAGGTTTGTGAAGAATGGACAACATGAAGCAATATGATAAAGAGTATGAAGTAAGTGTAATAAACTGGGGGAAGCTTGGCAAAGCTTGTTTATTCGGATTCTTCTCAGCATCTCTTCCTCTTTGGACATAGGGATGCTCTTGTCCTCCAGGTATAGGGAGGGCATCTGTCACATGAGGGTTTTATGACCTGTTGCAGGGGAGAAGGGAAGGGGAAGTTCTGAGTGACCTTCCAGTTTCCACTTTTTGTCAGTCTCTTTCAGCTCAAAATATTCAAGGTGCCGTATTTTGGGGTAGCGTGTCCTGAGCCCCATCAACACCACCTACAAGCCAAGGAGAAAGGCCTCAGAAGAAATAACCCTGCTGATACCATGATCTCAGAATTCTAGCCTCCAGAATTGTAAGAAAACACATTTCTGTTGTTTAAGCCACCCAGTAGGTGCTTTGTTATGGCAGCCTGAACAAACTAGTATAGTTAACAAGTGAGGAGTCTGGCTTTGGGACAAAAACTTGTATAGGCTTTTTAGGCCCAGCCATAAGCAATTACAGAGGCTTTACCTGCCAAGCCTCATGGAGAAACTTCCCCACACACTAGACATTGTCCTCAGCCAGTGCGCTGTTGTCACTGAAGGGAGTTGAGGAGAAAGAATCAGGCCCCACCCCAGTCAGCTGCATTCTTATGCAAACCTGCATTCCTAGCCCAGTGCCTCCAAGTGGAGCCCTCTTTGTCAGGGTCTCCCAATGGAGGCCTTCCTGAGGCACCTCTGCCAATACCTCCTTATGACGGAAGACGGGAAAACTTGAAGATATACTGTAGTCCATCTCAGTACTCAGTACTTTTAGACTTCTGGTCCTTTCCCCTAGTCCTTCCCCAGCTCCTGTGGTCAATAGTATGGCAGCAGCATTTTGTTCAGAGAATTGTTGGCAGTGAGGCAATTCCCTCTGTCTGTGCTGATGCATCTGACCTTTGCTTGGTACCAATCTGTGGTAAAAATGGAGGATTATGGCAGTCGACATCTTTTCAGGTTTAGTCTCTTGCTTATGCTATTGCAATAAGCGGTTAAAGGTTTAACTATTACTTTAATTTTGGTTTCTTGTCTTAATTGACTCCTCTGACAGTGACAGCTCAGCTCACCCCAGCTCAGCTTAGCTCTTGACAGTAAGAAGTTGGATATAAGAGGTATGCGGCTCAACTTTAGGCCTAGTTCACATCCTTGCCACCAATGATGAGTCTCAATTTGGAAGAAGAATTGAACGAGTGTCTTACTCTCCTATCCCATAAGTGGTTGCTTCATTCTGAGGCAGTTGCCTTAAAAGTTGAGTCAAATTTAGTGATTATTCCTGGTTGAAAGTAATAAATGCAACTCTGGCTGATATTTCAGTTGATTAAGCATTCTATTGTTTGTTAAAGGATTTTAGGAAGCTTACAAAACCGTAGCCAGTCCTGGTGGTCTAGCGATTAAGGTTCAGTGCTCTCACCTCTGTGGCTGGATTAGTTTCTGGGTCAGGGAACTAATCTGTCAGTTGCAATACTATGGTGGCTGTGTGTTGCTGTGGTGCTGAAAGCTATGCCAATGGTATTTCAAATACCAGCAGGGTCACCCAGGATGGACAAGTTTCAGTAGGGCTTCCAGAATAGGGCAGACTAAGAAGGCGGCCCTGGCCACCCATTTCCAAAAAATTGGCCATGAAAACCCAATGAAAATCAGCAAAGCATTGTTTGATATAGTGCTGGAAGGTGAGAGGATGGCACAAAAAGACTGGGCAGGGTTCCACTCTGCTGTACATGTGGTCATTAGGAGTTGAAATTATATTTTTCTAATACGGCAGAAATTGCATCTATTGCAACTATTTGTTGAAAAAACTCTAGAGGCTAATCTAAAAAACAGGGAGGTACACATTTATATTTTTGAAATAATTTTAGAGAAATGAGAGTACAAAAAGCTTAGTAAAGTATTGGCCTGGAGTAAACAATTTCCAATTGAATTAATTTATCTGATAATATTCATTATCAACATGAACAACTGGGATTTGGAAGGTCTTTATTTTTCATTTTCCAGAGCAAACACTTCAGTTAAAGTACAGAGCAAAGAGATCTTAGATCCAAGTGCTCCATTTTAAAGATAAAGTGACAAGTATACTTTACTACGTTCCTTAATATAGTCAGAACTAAAACTATAACCACAGTGTATATACACCAACATACAAAGGACCACAATAAATTACTGTGTTTTAAAGTTGAAGGGATAGCTCACAGTTCAATACTTCATGAATGGAATTCTTGCGTCTAGAACTAAAATAAGTATACAACTACATGCATAATTACAGATGACTTTAACTAAAGAAACAAAGATATTAATATTTTATGAAAAGGTAATTAGATAACTTATTTCTACATATCATCTACTAGGTTTTAGTGATGATCTCACTATGTAAGAAAGCTGCTATTGCTATGCAGTATTTAGACCAGTTGGATTATATGTTTTCCTTGTTTTGTTCTCATGGAAAGAGGTAGTCCCAGGTGATTTAAAGAAAGGTCTGACAACTTGAAAGTGCCAGAGATAATAAATCGTTCAAAGATTATCATGAAATGATTGCTAATGTAAAATTAAGGTACCATGCAATGATTCTTGTTTAAAGAATTTTTAATATTAAAAAAAGGAAAGAACGTAGGAAGTAAGAAGAGGAAGGAAAGAGAGGAAGGGAAAGAGGGAGGGAGGGAATAGAGAAAGAATGAAAGATAGTGTGGGAGAGGGGGATGGAGGGAGGGAGGAAAGAAAAAAGGAAGGAAAAATGAGGGAGGGAGCGTACTTCTTGCCATGGACTTAAATGTGTGTCCCCACAGTTTTCATATTGAAGCCCTAATCCCAATGTGATGCTATTTGGTGTTTGAAGACAGAGCCTACAGAGATAATTCAGTTTAGATGAGGTGACAATCGTGGGTCTCTCATGATGGGATTAATGCCCTTACAAGATGAGACACCAGAGAGTTTTCTCTCTCTTTCTCTCTCTGCCACGTGAGGACACAGCCCAAAGGCAGCCATCCAAAGCCAGAAAATGTCTCACCAGAACCTGACCATGCTGCATCTTGATCTCAGATTCACAGCCACCAAATTGTGAGAAAATAAATTTCTACTGCTTAGACACCAGTCTATCATATTTTGCAATGGCAGTCAAAGATGACTAAGACACTTCCGAAATAGGGATTTAAGTGTCCAAAATATTAACTGAATATTGAGGCACTGGATTTAAAAAACTACTTTTCTTCCTTTATTTCTTAAATAATGAACATGATAATAATAACATACAATAAAAATAGCCCTCAAATCATTCCTCCAAAACTCATTTTAAAATGCTTAATATAGAAAAATAATAATGAATTTCAACAAAATTGAGTAATTAAAGTTAATAGGCATAAAGAAAATGCATAATATCTGCAGACAGAATTGAGATGAGGATTTGATGTAGAGAAAGCAGAAATATATTCTTTACAGTGTTTGAATTGCAAATACATTCATCTCATGTAAAAATGTTTACTTGTTCTCACCACTCCTAATCATAAATGAACCAAAAATCTTTGCCTGCATATTTAAGAAGAAAAAATAAATAAAATTAAGAAGAAAAGACAACATTTTCAGTATTCACAGATAATTAATTTGAACATAGAAAATTTAAAACAAATCTATAGATAAGATTAGCAGAATTTTTAAATGACAGATATAGAATTATACAATAATAAAATCCATATTCTCACCAAATGAATATGGAACACTTACTAAAATTAACCATATACTGCTAAAGTGTTTTTTATCTTTAAATTTGAACACATGCCCTAAGACCCACAAATAATTCTACTTTGAGATTATATATACTCTTTGAGTATGCCTATGTATGTGTTTATGTTCACTGGAACCTGAAAAAATATATACAATTGCAATGTGTGTATGTTTATAACAAAGTTTATAGCAATATTATTCATAATAACATATAATAAATTCAAGCTAGAAACTGAAATGTCCAGCAGTAATAGAATGAACAAAGAAAATGTGCTGTATTTATAAAATTAAATAGAATATAGCTATTGAATTAATAACACGTAGGCTCATGGAACACCCAGTATGACTCTGGAATATATACTGTTCTGCAGAAGAAGCCGGATAGAAAATAATATGTACTATACTATATTTTATGAAGTTCACAAACAGGATAAAGATTGTTCAAAGGGGTTCTCAAGAGAAGCAAATAAGTGATTCCCATGGTGTCAGCTGTCAAATAAAAATGGCAAGCAATGGGATATATTGGAGAATATGAGGAAGCCATTTGATATAAACCTAATTCGGCCTGACCTTGTCTTTTCCAAAAGGGCCTGACTGGGGCGGTTGAGCATGCATTGTATATCTGCTTTAGATTTGCTCTCTGGCAAGAACAAAGGCCCTTCAGGTAAAGGTGCAACTTCCCTCCCCCTCCCAACGTTGGCGTCTCCTTAAGGATTAAATATCTTTCCTTAGGCTAGAAGCTGATTGCTGCGCTCACCTGTGACAGCCCAGCTGGAAACAATAGACTTGCCTCCTGCTACGCCCACCAAGATAGCAGACCCACTACCTGCTGTGTCCATCAAGTGCTGTGCCGACAGGGCAATCTTGTGACTATTGTGGGAGGGACATTTCAATCATATGTGAAACACCCTCTTTGAGGGTATATAACCGCCCTATGTACCCCCACTTCTTTGGAGTGCTCTGTTCCTTTGTGGAAAGACTCTCCCGGGTTATAATCCTCAGATTTCAGCTCAGAATAAACTCACCCAAATTTTCATTTACAGATTGGTTATGGATTATTTTCGTCGACACAGGAAAGCAGATACTTGTGGTAAATAAGAATTTGCGATTCAAAAAGGGTATTCAGGGGGATTCTGGGATGTTTACAAAACTCTACTTGTGCTGAATTTTGCTCACATTTGCAATCTTTCCTCATTTATTAAGCTTGATAGTTATGTTTTACGTACTTTTGCAAATAAGTTATATTGCAGAAGAAAAACAATTTTGAACAAGCTGAAATCAGACTATGTGTTTCATAATTAGCCCAGTCCAAATTTTATTGGTGCAAATACGTTACATTGAGTGTGATAGATTGCTACATGCTTGGTCTCCAATGAGTCACACTTCTCAGTATTCATGCTTTTATGTACTCACTTCCTATATTCACCCTGGACTCGGCCATGTGATGTGTTTTAACAAATGGTATATCAATAAATGTTACAGAAAAAGAGGCTTGATAAACACTTGTCCATTAGGTCTTGTCTTCTTGGAATGTTGTCACCAGTATGTAAGAAATTTGGCTAATGCGCTGGAGAAGCTACAGAGATGAGTACTAAGGTACCCCAGCCAATAGCCCCAGCTCACTTCCAGACAAGGAAATGAGGCCATCTTGGCACATTCAGCCCCAACTGATTTGACAGATGGCTGCAGCCACATGAGTGTTCTCAGGTAAGCCCAGCAGAAGACCCACCAACTGAACTCAGCCTAAACGGTACAGTCATGAGCAAACTAAATTGATGTTTTAATCCACTAAATTTTAGGAGAGTTGTTTATATAGTAATAAATAATTCACCATGCAAATAATTTTCAATACTTTATCAACCTTTGAGCAGAAATTGACTTTCAAATTAATATTTAACCCAAATTATATTAGAAAATAAGTTTTATGTACATTAGAAAAACTGTAAGCTTGTCAGAATTATTTCCTGTATCAGTAGTACTCAAACTTGGCTGCTGATTTGTGTCACCTATGGAAATTTTAAAGTTATTAATATCTCTTCCTTTCTCTAGAGATTCTGATTTAAATGTCTGGAGGGTGGAGAAGCAGCTAGTTTATCTCTATCTATCATCTGTCTATCTACCTATCAATCTATCTATCTATCATCTATATTGAACTTAGGCAATTCTAATGTAAAGATGAATATTGAGATATTGATGAATAACAGAAGTAATCTATTAAATTCTAATGTATCCAAAAATAGAACATTATTACAATGGAGTATGGATAACAAGCAATGGAACAGCATAAGGAGAGGTCAGACTAATTAAAATATCATATCTAATGATCTTGACATTCTGAATGACTGCATGTAATTCTCATTTGCCTAGATTTGTTTACGTGACATGTTTTTCCTCAAAGGGGCATTTTGAAACTGAGTGCCATGGAGACTTTTAAATAACATTTTTACTCTAAATAACAAAATGGCTTTTATGCCTCCTAAACATTGGTGGAAAGAATTCTATTCAAGAAGCCAATCATAAAGGTGATTGTTGTTGGGTCAGGTATGCTGGCATCAATCACGACAGTGTTAATATGCAAAACAGTTGAATTATGAGGAAAAAAAGCTTGAGAGAGACCTCAATGTCAAGTCAGAAAAATCATTTTTTCAATTACCATTGCTTATACAATTAATAAGAAAATCTAGGATCAGAAACTGAACGTAGTGTGAACCAGAATAGAAATGGAAAACAGCAACGAAAAACAGTGCATCATAACTTTCTTAAGCAAAATTAGAATGTTTACCACTCACTTTTTGTGACTTGAGGTTCATGGATGGGTCAGACTGACATAAGGCCATAGAGGTGTGGCACATGTTTTGAGTCCTTGCTAACCAAAGTATGGCCCATGGACCAGCAGTACTGGCATAACCTGGGACCTTATTAAGAATGTAGAATCCTGGGAACTAACCAAGATTTATCAGGCGAAGACCTACATTTTTCAAGATCGGCAGGAAATTCATATTCCTATTAAGTTTGACAAACAATACTTTAGGTGATGTATTAATTTCCTGTTGCAGAGGTAAACTATTGCCACAAACTTAATGGCTTATGAACAACACAAATTGATCATCTTAGAATTGTGTAGGTTAGAAGTCAGACATGGGTTTCACTGAGTTAAAATCAAGGTATCAAGAGGACCGTGTTCCTTTCTGGAGGCTCTAAGAGAAAGTTAGTTTCTTTGCGTCTTGTAGCATCCAGATGTCACCCACATTTCCCCACCCTTGGCCCTTTTCTTCCATCTTCAAAGCTGGCAACACTGGATTTCTCTGACTTCTTCCATCATCGTATGTCTCTTTCACCACAGTTGGCAAAGAATTTCTGATTGTTAGGACTCATGTAGTTAGATTGGACCCACCTGGATACTTCACATTTTGAGACTTCTTACCATAATCAGATCTGCAATGTCCCCTTTCGCATGTAACAGTCTTTGTGGATTAGGATGTGGACATTTTTAGGGACCATTATTCTGCCTACTATGGAAGTTTTAACACGGCAAGGTAGAGTTTCTCCGTGTATACCAAGTGAAAGTTGGCTCTGATTTTCTTACATTGGAAACCTAACCTCCACTATGTTTTTGCTGTTATTGTTGTTGCTTTTTGTTTGTTTTCGTTCACTGCTGAGTATTTTAGGAACAGTCATTCTGTTACAGTATGGGCTCTAGAGCCTTATGTTTCAGCCCTGAGGACTGAAGATAAACTATATTGATTATCCTGTACGTTATTTGCAGCCACAAGGGCTCTGACTTTATCAGAATGGAGCTTAGCTTTTAGTTTGAATTATTCCCTATCAGCCTTCGCAAAATATCCTATATTTATATAAAGTAGTTTTCTAAGACTGTATGTTACCCCTTAGTGGTAACATTTTCTTGAGAAATATGTACAATACTGAAGTTGCTTACCTATCATTCCCCCTTGATAGTATAAAATAACCTCATAGTTTGTAGGGAGAATTGCTTCAGAGTAGATAAGGAAGCTATTTCTTATTAAAGTTTGGATGGCCCAAGTGAAACTATGTTCATTATAGAGAAAGCCATTCAACTTATGGTAATGGAAAACTCAAAAAATTAGGATATTAACCATATTTAGAAATTGGCAAATTTAGGAATATCTGATTATCTTTGATAACATTTAATGGTTTTCCAATTCAAGGAAGCAATTAATTATACATTCTACTAGATATAACTTGGCTCAGAATCTATAATATATGGCTCTCAAAAATAAATTACTTGATAACGACCCATCTGAGTTATTGTGCATAATTAATAATTTCTTGGAAAACTTAGATTCAGAACACTTGTGCAGGTTGGTCTGTGGAGTACAGCAGCACTATGCATGGCATTCACATTCTATGAAATTATCAAGACGTTAAAAATGAATAAAAATAAACTGTTTTGAGAACATTCTTAGTATGTTATTATCTCTACCATCATACAAAGCAAAAGCCTTGAAATAATACGTGAGAAATTTTCTGAACACTCTTTAGTGTTCACTGCTCTGTTGTCCTTGTGCTCCCTTTGCTCCCTCAAACTCTCCTAGCCTGGCTCTCTGTTACCCTGTCCCTCTTGGCTATATCTAGCCTGACTTCCTCCAGGCTTCTGGAAGCATTATTTCTTTTTGCTTTGTTTTGTTTTGTGGTGAGGAAGATTGACCCTGAGCTAACATCTGTGCCAGTCTTCCTCTATTTTGCATTTAAGTTGCTGCCACAGCATGGTTTGATGAGTGGTGTAGGTCTGTGCCTGGGATCCAAACCTGCCAACCCAGGCTGCTGAAGCAGAATGTGCTGAACTTAACCACTGCGCCACTGGGCCAGCTCCACTTTATTACTTTTTTATTCTGTAGTAGTGCTCTACCTTTGTATAGTAAATCAATTTAATTTAGTTCATATTCTTATAATTTTCTTATGAATCCTTGAACTCATTCAAACCAGCAATGCCTTGAAACAAGGGGGCAAATTCAAAATCATTTATAATAAATGAGAGGTTGTACAAAGGCTGGGATTAACATGCTGATGTTTTTCTTTCTTTCACATGTGGCCTTGCACGCTTACTAACAATAATTCTACCCCTTCCTCCCCTTTATAAAAGATTCCACAAAGAAATGAAGAGAATGACAGTGACATGAATGTTACCTATTTTAACATTGTAAATCTGTTGCCTTTTAGTACCTTACTAATATATTATTCTCAGTATACATTAATTCTGGTCTTCCCTACATTGGGAAGTTATTACTACTATACTGCAGATAAAAATCACAAAATAATTAATCAATAGTTGAAACTAAAAAACAGCCAGACATGTTAAAGGATAGCATGAATAGTCAAACTGCCCTCAAGTATGTTTGGAAAGTGGATTGCCCCGTATTCCCACAGTTACATTAGTGTGGTTGATACAACTTTCCAATTCTATGAAGATCTATATACTTATAAGCTTATTCAAAAAATCAGAAATAGACCTGCGACTAGTATATACAACTATGTACCAGGGGAGATTTGGGGGAGATAAGGCAGAAAAAAAAAAAAAAAGATTGGCAACAGTTGTTAGCTCAGGTGCCAATCTTAAACAAACAAACAAAAAAATCATAAATAAATATCAGGATGCACAGTTACTGAAGTCTCTAGCATTCTCTGTGTAGGTGATACCTGTTTAGTAGGTCTGACCAGCAACACTTCTCTTAGAAATGCTTATTTTACACATAAAGTTTTCTGTTTCCACTATATGAGCCAGTCCTCTGGCTGTTAACTGATAAAAAAGGAAGGACGATGGCTACAAACTAGGCTAACCAGATGATCTCTCTCTAGACTTAAAAATAAGATCCAGAAAGAGGATCTGCACATGACTGAAACTATGGGAAGTATGGCATGCTCCTGTTCTATCACAGATCGGAAGAGTCTTGAAAACATTTTAAATCCTTGTGCGGGCTCTCTACTGAAAGCAGACCATCATCTTCAGTTTTGGGACCGGACAAAAATAAATTCCCAACTTTGAGTTAGTTTTTTTAATCACGTCTTAACGAATTTAGTAGGCCAGACCAGCATTCTTTCTTCTTTCTACTTATGAGTATTGATATTTCAGTAAGTAATCTGAGGATTCTAATGAATTCTTGGCGTAAGGTATATCTATATATTCACAGAAGGCTCAGCATTCGGGTTATCAGCCACGACACTCACTTGGGAGAACCATGTTTTTCTATACCCAATCTTTTGTACAGCTGCAATATTAATGCAGAAGCAACCAAAAAGACCTTTGTACTTGAGAGGCTAGATTTTAAGTTTTCTGAGTACTAGAACAGTGCATAAAAAGTAGTAGTCTAAATAAATAGTCTTAATAAATATTTAAATGAGTAATTAAATAAATGAGGGACCAAAGGAAATTAGGGAACATAGAATTTGGGGTATCCAAGAGGGCTGCTAATATGTATTTTCTCTGCCTAGGTTCTGAATAAATTATTAAGAAAAACAAAGCTATGTTCAGTCTAAAATATCTTTATGACTGACAGAAGGTAAGATGAAGAGCATGGATGTGAGTTTTTGTCAAATAGGTTTACCTGGGAAATCTTAGCCACTCAGTCCAGACAGTGTAGAAACAGAAAAAGTAAGTTTGATGTCGTGAAGTAACACAAGAAAGTTTGTACTAACTATGAGCAGGCCTCATTCCAAGGGGATGAGAGCCCCAGTGAACTGAGCAAGGCCCTAATGTTGCCAAATCTGTGATTCAGGTAAGTCATTCCATCATCCAAGACTTGAATGAGCCGGAAGTCTGAGTGAGTAAAGGGAAGAAAAGGTGGAAGAACTACACTGCTGGAATTCTCCCTCCTAGGAATGAAACTTCAGAAAAGGGCAAGAGGTATTTTTTCCCTTTTTGTGCACATTCAGAGCAGAGTGTTTGAATAAGGCCAGCAGTCCATGTGCTCTGTTGCCTAGATGCTCTTCAAAGCCCTAGGACCTATGAGATTTTCAAAATGTGATGTGAAGTATCAGTTGCTCATGAAAATCTCCAGTTCCTGAATTCATGAGAGATGGGGCCCCTCAGGATGTGTTCATTAAAGTCTATCTCTAACCACACAGCTTTATCCAAACTACAATCTGAACCAATTTAATCAGACTTTCCACAGATTTGTACGATATCCCAGACTCTCCAGTGCAATGGAGCTAGAGATACACGTGGCTAGGCTAAGTTCAACTGACAACCGTAATGCTTTGAGGATTTAGAAAAGCTGAAGTCCTGGGCCTACCCGTCTTCCATCGCCATTGCCAGCATTCTATGATGTTGATGATGTCTTGCAGTGAATCCATGCAACCACAAATATATATGGTGCATAATTTTGACAGCATAAAATGTTCTAGATTCTGGAGAATAAACTGAAAAAGATAAAACTCCTACTATTAAAAATTTTATTTTAGGGAATGAGAAAGAAACTTAATAAGAAAAATAAATACAATTGTTAGTTTTAAGCAAGAAGGAAAAAAATAAGGAAAGGAAAATATCAGTGTAAGATTCAAGTTTAAATATTTTGGACAGATTGGACCATGCAGGTATCCAGGGAAAGAATTTTCCAGGTAGCAGAAATAGCCAGTAAAAAGTTGCTATTGTTGTACATGAGCAAAAGTGAGGCCATCTTGTTATGCTAAATGGCCCCTGCCCATCCTCTATGTGACTATTAGCTGCTCTGCAAGTACTTCAAAAAAATTCATGTGATCTCCTGTTTTTGTGGTCTCTCCTAACGTATGTACTCCCCAATCACTTGATAAATTAAAACTTTGTTCTATGAGTTTCTCTCCAGGAGCAGATTGACCACAGGAGGGAAACACACCTACAAGGTATTCATCATGGCTGACAGAAGAATAGAACAATGTGATGACTGGAGCCCGTCACACCTGGAAACCAGCATCCCTGGACCCCCTCCTCACTGCCCATTTTCCCTGTGTATCTGCCTCAAGGTTCTGTAATCCTGGAAGATGGGTTTTTGGGACATTAGT
This sequence comes from Equus quagga, assembly GCF_021613505.1. Taxonomy (NCBI): domain Eukaryota; kingdom Metazoa; phylum Chordata; class Mammalia; order Perissodactyla; family Equidae; genus Equus; species Equus quagga. The sequence continues at coordinate 98,504,922 of NC_060275.1, forward strand.
CACAAGCCTTCCAATTTGCCAGCTAATCTAATTCAACTTCCTTTCTCGATCTCTAATTTGTTGTGATTAATTGGCTCAGATCGTGGTGAGAATAGCGAACCCATTGCTGGGTATCATGGTGAGTGTTTCCTGATGGGCTAATAGGGTTTCTCAACCTCTGTTTTTTTTTTTAAGATTGGCACCTGAGCTAACATCTGTTGCCAATCTTTTTTTTTCTCCCTCCTTCTTCTTCTTCTCCCCAAAGCCCCCCAGTACATAGTTGTATATTCTAGTCGTAGGTCCTTCTAGTTGTGCACAACCCTTTTGTTTCGTTAGCTCCCTGCTAAGGAGCTTTTTCAGACAATTATTTTTTCCTAATAATTCTCTGAAAGGAAATTTTCATACTACCTATATACTATAAATCTTTTTATGTACTATATGTATATCTGTGATTTGTTAATAAAAAGGACGAGAGTTTTCACCACTCCTCCACACCAAGAACCTGTTACAGCCCTCCTGTTGAGAATGCATTGACCAGAGAATCAACAAGGAAAACAGGGTCCCTGGGATGGAATGAGACAGAGGGAGATTAGAGGACAAGGTTAATGAGGTAACACGGGGCCATGTCTGACCTTGTATACCTTTGTAAGAATATTGGATTTTACATTGAGTGAGACAAGTATGCTCAATGTTTTAAAAAGGATGTGGAAGAGCAACTTAAAAGCTTCACCAAAACTGGCACATGTTCGATCTGTCTTCTATTTCCATCTCAATGACAATTGTCATTTCAAAAGTGACACCTTGTGATCTCCCCATAAATTCTTAAGACATAATATCCAAAGAACTTTCAGATGAGCCAAACCAAATTAATTTCTTATGTGAAAACTGGCATATTTGGGGGGTTTAGGATCATCATTAAAGTCTGATAATTTCCTGAAGAGGTTGAGCCGAGTGTCATGTCATTATGTTGTTTTTGTTATTGTGTAGAATTAAAGTTTAAATGTAACCCCTATAAATCATAAACACTTAAAATCAAGCCCTAATCAAGGGACAAGAAAGTATATTTTTTTCCATGGAGTTTGGGATGGATTATTTTAGAAAAATTATTTATTCTACCACAGACATATAAAACTTGCTTTTTTCCTTTAGAAAATTATTATCACCAAACGACTAATAAGGAAGGGATTTCTACGAATGCATGGGCCATTCATAATAAGGTTTTAGTTGTCATCCATGTCAGTGTTTCCAAGTGTCACATTTATCATTGGAGTCATGGGGGTGATTTAAATAATAAGTCCTCTTCATCTCAGACCTATAATCAGAATTTTTCACATGTGTCCCTGGAATCTTTAACAAGATCACTGAATAATTATTTTATGCCCCTAATTTTGATTATCAGTGTTCCAAGTGACGAAATAGAACATGAACTCATGTTTGGGCAGGAAAATAGAGAAAAAGGAAAACATTTCCTTTTAAATTGTCTAGGTCACCAAATTTAAGGTTTGGTTGGATCTGAATGAGTAAAAAGTAGGGATCATAGGTTAACTACCAGGTTCTGGACAAACTAGGTAGATAATTGATAGTAGTAATTGCAAAGGAAAGAAATACAAGAGGATCTTGAAACAAAATGAATGAAGCTATTTGATTCTCCTTTAAGTTAGATGTTTGTTCAAGTAAGCTAGTCGTTATAAGAAACTCGAAATCTCTGTGTCTTAACACAGTAGAATAGTTCCTGCTAGTTCAAAGATAGTCCAGTGTTCAACAAGTAGCATTCTACCTATGCTGACCAACCTCCTACCGTCTATTGGTCAGAGCTCAACCATAGTACCATGACTGGTACGAATGATACTGAGATATATAGTCTGGAAATGTGAACTAAGATAAGAGACTAACATGTAAGTAACGAACCAAAAGGATGAAGACTGAAAAATTCATCTTTTATTTAGAAATAAGGAGGTCATTAATGACTTTAAGAAAGCAGTTCATATAAAATGGAAAAGTAGAAGCCAGGACATGGTTTTGAAAAACAAGAGGTTGAGGCAGAAGTAGCAAGTATAGGCTATTCTTTCTAGAAAATTTACCATGGAAGGAAAGAGACATATGCCATAAGATTTAGAGAAGATCAGGGCTAAAGTGAATGCTGTTTTTATTCATTTATTCTTTAACTTTAAAATGGTGGAAGGCTGATGTTTATGTGCTACTGTGAGGTAGCTGATAGAAACGAGACAGACGAAGACACATGAAACACACGGGATAATGGATAGATCAAGTTCCCAGAGGATACTGAAAGCAATGAAGTTTTGAGCAAATATGAAGAAATTCATCTTGGAGAAGAAAAAAGAAATATCTATGTAGACAATGGAAACAAGCAAGAATATTTGTAGACTCAATTTGGAGGGAAAGCACCACGTATCATTTCCATTGTCAACGCAAAAGTGCAAGTTATTCAGGATGCCCCATTGCTTTTTCTATGAGAAATACATGATGTCAAATAAAATTTTCAGAACTCCATACAGAACTCAGATATGAGAGAGGTCACCATGAAACTATTGTTAAAATTATTTTTGATGTTGATTCTTTAGTAATTACTTTACTCAGAGCAATTGTATAATACATTAGGTATCTTGGATTATAAAGAAAAAATTGGTTGTGGTGAGAAATTTTAAAATTTAAATATATATATATATTTAAATGGGGTAAAATATAATTATTTAAAAAGCAAAGGAAAAAATCTTACAAGTAATTTTATCTTACAGAAAAGAAATATTAAAAAGTGTTCTTTTTTAACTAAGGAGTAAGAGTTTCAGTAATGAATCAGCACCTACAATTTCAGTAGAACGAATATCTGAATATGTCCTTGACATAGGAAATTCTTCATGTCAGCACTTAAAGCAATGAAGTATTAATTATACTCCATCAACACTGAGGAGGTAGTTAGCAATAGAAGGATAAATGCAAACACATCAGCTTGAAACATTGGGTTTTGTAAACAAGCATTCTCAAGACACCTGGATCTTTATTAGCTGTCAAATTTGATCGAAATGTAAATTTTTGAAATGAGTCTGATATCAGATGCTGATATACTGGTGTTTCTGAATTACAGTTGTTGATAAATAAATGACATTTACATATGTAATAGAGGAAAGAGAAATACTAAATATGATCTAAATTTAATTCATAGTGGCATGAAGGAGAAAAAAGAAGAAACATTAAAATATTTCTACTTTATCGATAGTGCCTTTTAAATCAGTATTTCAGATGTATTTTTTTCCAATTTAATTTCTATCAATTTGTTTTAGAATACTTTTTAATCTCATATTACTCAGGCCAGGGTATTAAATATATCACTGTAATGATCTCCTCAAAATTATTTTCAAGTTCACAGAAATACACTTGGAAAGTGCCACAATGAACATGTCAGATTGGCTGAGCACTTGTCTTGTTACTAGCTCTGCTGTGAGGCCATTTACCAAAAGAGACAGATAGACAGTCAACTAAAACTCTTAAATTTTATTTTAAAGATAGGAGCCAGAGACTTATTTCTTGATTCACATACATTGAATAAATTATCAAAGAAATGAAATTTTGGTAATAATAATGTCAACAGTAAAAATATGTATGATAACAGACAGGTTTTAAAGAAAACTTTTGGAAATACTTAAATGGCACACATTTTAAAATATATATACATATACATATATCCTTAACACTGGGGAGTTTATATTTAATGATAGAGTCATTAAAATATATTCACCAACGCACTCACATCTAAAAAAATATAGAAGGGCAAGTCTATCTTTAAGTAGAAAACAGGTTTCAGCTGTTAAAGCAATAAAGCCAGGCATTCAAAGAAACAACGAAGATTCTGCTAATCTGATCAGCGCATACACAAGAGACCAGGTACAACAGCAGTGAACTTGCGGAGATTGGATTGACTCTTTCTTTAAATCGCTTCAATTGCTTTACAATGCTGTTGTGCCATCCCTTAGATAAAGACTCAGAATTCTCAAAAGGAAATTGACTGAATGGAAAACTGCCCCAAACTAAAATTAAATTAGATAATGAAATCTACTCCTTGCCTTTTTTTTCCTATGGCCACCAGCAAGTGAATAAAAATAGACATCACTTAATGCTCATGATAATACTCATAAAGTATAAGGAGTTCTCAAAATTTCAAAGAATTCTTTTCATTGTATAATTTACTACTTGACATACTAATAAATGACCACCAATTTATATATTATCACTGTATTTCCCCAGAGAAACATAATCAGTAGGGTGCACTACAGGGTAATATAAACAATAGTATACATAGAGAGAGTACATTATGTATATATATATGAGAGAGAGAGACTTTTTTTTTAATGAATTGGCTCATATGATTGTGGAGGCTGACAAGTCCAGATTCTGAAGAGAAGCCTGGCAGGCTGGAGACCTGGGCAAGAGTTGATAGTTTGACTCAAGTCTGGAGGCAGAATTTCCTCTTCCTCGGGGAACTCCAACCTGTTTTTCCTTAAGGCCTTCAAGGGATTGGATGAGGCCCGTCCACATATGGGGAGTAATCTGCTTTACCCAAGGCATACTGATTTAAATGATAATGTCATCTAAAAAACCGTCACAGGAACATCCACACTGGTATTTGACCAAACATCTGGGTGCCATGGCCTAACCATGTTGACACATAAAAATTAATCACCACAATTGCTATCTCAAACTATGGTTATTTATATTTAGGAAAGATGGTGTCACTTTTTTTTGGTGGTGACTCCACTGGCAGGCAAATAAAGGTAAAATTTTAACTGCTTGAGGAATTTTAAGTGATACCTTAAATTAACCAATAATATCACAGAAATAATATTGATTTTAATGAATAACATAATATTTTCTTTAGATTATATCGTATTCATATTTAACCTACTATTTACTATAATCCCCTAAGAGTAGATAATCATCATCAACATCAGTAAATATTTGTTGATCATCAGTGGGATATATGGAAAGAGGCATATAATCAAATTACATCTACTATAACTTTAGTAGTTATTTACATTGTTTAGTATTTTTATTTCTAAGAGAGTCTGTAGCTATGAATTATTTTTTCATAAAATTTGTGTGTGATAATTATGCATTAAACCACTTTAATATCTCTCATAAATAAAAATGAATATTATAGCTTTGAAAATGTTATTAAATAGTGGAATATATGTCATAATTATATTCAAAAGGTTTTGTGATCATACTAGCTTTTCTATCTATTTTTATCATGAATATCAACTTTAAAATGACAATAATTTGATTAGAGAGACAATTTAGAGTTTTTAGTTTTTATAACGCCAGAAGTGTTTTTAGTTAATATATATATTTATATACAGAAAATTACACTGATTTGTATAAAATTATATTCCTTAATAAGCATTTCCAATAAAGAGTTCATTAATGGACTGAGAAAGAGCAAAATTATTTTATTGTAACTATGAATGTTAATTGGAAATAGAATGTTCCTATTCAAACCAGCATCTCCACAATGTTATGCTAGGCAATGGAAAGTTTAACATAATACTGGCTAGGCACCAATATGTTGATCTGCTGCATGAGTGGATCTACACAAATGAAGTATTTTTGCTAAAATCAGGTTCATAATTGAATTTCAAACAACAGATGATTAAGATAAAGAGATGAAGTTAGATTTTAACATTATGAATAAATGTACACAACCAGATTTTTAAAATATGAACACATATTTTAATATGTATCACTATGTATTAAAGGAAATGAAATGCTTGTCACCTGTGTATACTGAGTATCCAGCACAGTGTTAAGTACTTAGTGAATGATTGATTATTAGCCCAACCAATCTACTGACTAATTGACAATGGGTGGATCGAAGGGTAGATGAATAGATGGATGGATGGATGGTTGATGGGATTATTCTGAGTTCCAGTCCAAGCTTATTAGGAAGTGGGAATTCCTAACCTTATGATGAATTAACATCCGTCATCTTTTTAAGTGAGTTACATAGTCTTCTGTTGACTTTGCAGATTCCAGTGACTTAATCCCCAGAATGCTCTCTTCATGCACTTATGTTTCACTGTGGATACCAACTGCCCTCTTTAGTAAATGAGTGCACACATTACCAGTGTTATTACTAGAATTTTTAATTCTTCCCAACATAGTGCAAATATTCTTATTTTTCCTTTTCTTTCCCATTAATTTCTCCTTCCGTGACATTGCCGTTGAAGTCTTGCTTTGGTGATTCTTTCCATCACTCTCACTTTTTCCTGCTGTCTGTGCATCCCTCGAGCTTTGCTAAGCTGTACTGCTGCAGTTCTTGCTCAGTACCTCCTCTTCTCTGTACTCTGTTGCTCTGATCCTCTCCTCAGTTGCTGGCCTCCCCTGAAAAAAAGCTATTAGTTTTCTATGCTTTCTGCTATGGTACTTTCTGTCTATGGTTTTGGGTACATTTTAAATAGCTGAACTAAAGCGAACCTATGATTTGGATGGGAAATTGGTTATTTTGCAGGGAAGACCTCTACCCAATACAACCAAATAGCACCTGTCTCTGGTCTTTTCCATTTCTTTACTTTAATGATCCCATCAAAACAAATTTTCACCGTATCAGCGATTTCACACTTACAGCAGTTCATCTAGTGAAAGTAATCAGGATTCCCACGTGTATACCTGTATGAACTGCTCCCACCACTAACCTTTAATTGCTTGGGTTTTATTACCAACATTTAGTTACACTTAATATGAGCATTGCTTTTGAGGTTGAGTTCTTTAAGAAAGGAAGTGAAAATACATGCGTGGCTCAATTTTACCTGTGTTGCACAGGGGCAACACCTACCATGTAATACTTTTTTCATTGCTTCAGTTTTCGATTGTAATAAAATAAAATATTCCTCTCCTTAAAAACTGTCAATTCTATGAAATAATATTCTAATCAACATATATTTTAACATTAATAAAAGAATAATATTTCCTTTTGAATTGATGAAAGTGTAAATTCCATTTATTAATAATAACTAAATTTATAGAGGAATTTCTAAGTGCTAGGTACTGTCCTAATCAATTTATGATCACTGCATCATTTAATACCTGCATCAAACCTATAAGATTAAAAACCTTCACTACTGCCATCATAAAAGTGTACCTTAGAGGAAAAGGGCTACTTGCCCAAGTTCATATAGCTATTAAAGGTGAAGCCAGGAAAAGAACTCCAGGAGTCCACCTCCAGAGCACTCACTATCAGGTCTGTATTAAACAGAAGTTCTTTTATTTAAAGAAGAATAAAATAAATTAAACATTATATTTGCCTGGCTAACTCTGATGGAGAGCTGGTACATATAGATCAGTCAGAAATCTGAAAATGGTTTAGGCTGCACTGCTTGAATGACAGCCTAGCTGATAATGAGTAGGAAGATGACTCACAACCACATGGTAACTCCATTAAAAAGTCTATCAGATTTGTGAACAGAATCCCCTACTTGCCAGGAATACAGTACATTTATTATGTTGCTGCTAAGACTGAGGAGAGTACATAAATTATTCAGGGTAGGGAGAGACATTAATTTTTTTACAATGCAAAAGAGATGATTCATGGAATAAAAGTGATCAGAATTTATTAATATATTTCTGCATTTAAAGTGAATAATTTATTTCATCCTCCCTGTTTGGATAAAACACAGGCATTAGAATAAAACTAACAGCTAACGAATCTAGCTTTATTTCCTAAAATGTGGGTGTGTTTTAAAAATGAAACTTTGATGATATATGTTATAATGAATAATTTGCTAATTGCAAGAATATTTAAGGTTTGATGCTTTTTAAAATTTTTTCTGTTAATAATGAATAAACCAGTGAACAACTGCTATGTTCAAAAGCATATTCTTTCATTTTTCATGCTTTTACATATGTTCATAAATACGATAGAATCAGCTTTGTTTTATTCATCCCACCTGCTCCCTTTTCAATTCTGGATTTGAAATATTTCATTAGCTAGAGTATAAGGATAAATAATTTTGGTATGAATGAAAAGGAGGATTCTGGTGCATTTAATGAATTTTCACAGAGCCAGCCAGGAAATGTAAATTGAGTCCCAACTATGTGCCATGAACTGTTTTACTTGCTAGGGTTTGGGCAATGGACAAGACTTGAATTTACGTTCTCCTGTGGGAAGATATATAAGCACAGATAAAACACAGAAATGTAAATAATCATTCAAGCTTCTGATAGTTATATGTATTCATGAGAGAATTTAAAAAAATGATAGGACAATAGTGTGTGGAGCAGTCCTTTCTAAGGAAACGCTATTTAAAGTTCAAGATTCCTTAAATCTGAGCTGCCTAAGACTTGCTTTGAACAATAGAATGTAGCGGAACTGATGGTGTGCTAGTTCTGGGCCTAAATTAAGACCCTTGTGTTCTGCTGCTTTCAATTCTGTCTATGAGACACAAGTGAGAAGTGTAGTATAGCCTATTAGAAGATAAGAGATCAAGTGGAGGGAGGTGAGTAGTGCTAGTGGACCTAGCTAGACAAGCTCATCCTAGATTAACCGACCACCAGCTGACCCACAGATATATGAGGAAGTCCAGTCTAGATCAATAGAACAACCTGTCTGACTCACGGCTGACTGGACACATGCGAGTGAGCCCAGTCAAGATCAGGAGACAGACCCAACTTACCACCAGCCTGTGAGTAATACTGAGTTCTTACTGTTTAAGTCCCTGCATGCGCACACGTGTAGATGCACACACACATGCACATGTAAACATAGATTTATGGATCATAGGAGACTTACTATGTGCGGGCTCTGTTTCCCTGAGACATACTACCTGATAATGGAGACTGATGCTCCCACAGTCAGGCCAGTGGAAGCTGCAATTTAGGTGAACGCAGCAGTTATCTGCTCTTTAAACACACACAATACACCAAAAACTCAGCCTGCTACCAAGCATAATGTCTCTGTGAGTCATAAATGCAGGGACTATTTAGCTGAGGAACTCTTCTTAAACTCTACTTGAGAGCTTGCCTTCAGAAAGAGAAAAGATTTGGGGCAGAATTATCTGACCCTTTCCACAGTCAGCATCCTGGCATGCTAGTGATAATCCAATCCTTGCCCTTTCTGCAAATTCCTTAGCTTGAGCAGCTTTTGTTGTTTTGTGCTGCTGAAAGAGCTTCTGGGATACATATTGTGTGTATTGTGGTAGTTTATTTCTGCTAATCATTTACAAAATGAGAACTCTACCTAGTGCACACCTTCTTCGGAAACTTGAAGAGCATACTATTGGCACAAAGACCTTGAATCTTAGGAGTATACCTGTGTATAGATGCTATCCATGCTATAATCGATCAAGTACATTCTAAAGTGCTTCCACGTATTAGGGGATTACGAATGCCATCATGCTTGCATCCCAGTCCCACCTCCACCTTGTTAATATGTTCAGCTGCAATGTAACCCATCTTTTAGGATAGATAATATCAGAATTTCATTCCTAATTAATAGCAAATTGCAACCTGTAACTGTTTGATCCCTGAATTGACAGAATTTTCTGTTTAGACAATATTGCATTTGGTATGATTTTTCCTGTTAGGATTACTTCTTGAAGCCCCGTTTTTTATATTTTAATACAAGTTAACTAGCCCATATATCATTGATGGTCACCATAAATTTACCTCTCATTTTGTCTACTGCAGACTAGGAAATTCTATTACTTCATGTATATATTAATTTATACAAATGATAGGGTTTTGGGGTTTTTTTACCCAGATTTTTAGATTAATGGAGAAGTCTGAAGTGTTTGATGTTACTTTACTTGCAAGTTAACATGTTAGCTTGTCTCTCATTCATGGGTACTGGCAGAAGACATGATATTCCTGGGTCAGAGACAAAGGACTTTATTACTCATGGCAACAGCAGTAGTGACAGAACAATATTTTCTCAGGCCAATTCCCAAGCCCTAACTCCCACAGAGAGATGTGAAGAGAGGCAGGTGACATGAGCACATTGAGTAGGTTTTGTTACAGGAATGCTGAGGCTGGGAAGCCTGATTCAGACTTCCCCAAAAGAGAAACTGTCATTGCCTCAGTTCACGAGAAATGCAAAAACCCAAGGGGCCCATGGAGAATTGTTACCGATATGGAATTACAGATCAGGGAATAAGTTTTCAAGTGCAGATGATTGATCTGCTTCCACAAGTGAAAATCTTATTTTGTGGGAAAAATATAAGTAAAATAGAAACAAAGAAAATAGGAGTCTTGTATAGAAAGGAGCAAAATATGGCTCCAATAAATTATATTAATATATATACATTCAAGTTCAAGAGACCAACTGAAAAATAAAACTGTATTCACATAATGTAAGGCTTGGAATGAGGTCGCTGCATCCTAGCTATTTTAATTCTTACGTTTTTGATCCTTAATAAATGTAATTTTAAATTAATTCTTCCTGTGGATCATGCCCTTAGACCTGTGGGGTCTGATGCTAACTTTGGGTGTTCAGTGTCAGAATTATATAGCACTACAACAGTTGGGGTTGAAATGGAATACTATGTATATGCTACTGATTAAAAATATGTATCTTTTGCTCAGATTTCTCTCCTGACTTCTGCCTATGCTGGTCATCCGTCATCTTATTTCTCCCTAAACTGAACTCATCAGTTAGTTTTCTTTCCACACTTACTGGTCCTCCATTGTTTCTGTATTAGTAAATGGCAAACCATATCCACTCATTCTCAAGCCAGAAATAATGAATTCATCTTTGATCCCTCCTCCTTTTACATGTCACATATACAACCATTTGCTTCTCATAACTCTGGGATCTATCCACCTCTCTGAATCTTCACTGTCACCAGCCTAGGCTGGGTCACCATGCTCTGGATTCCCATACTAGTCTTCAAATGCTCTCGCGTGGTCTTTCTATTTCGTCTTCTCCAGTGACGTTCTTCAAATGGCTTCATTTGTCTTTAAGATAAATTATAAACTTTTTCACATATGTTATAAGGCCATTCATTTTCTGAGGCTCATCACTCACCTCTCTCCCCTTGAAGTTCTGTGCTTTAGTTAGACTGTTCTTCAGTTTCCTGTAGTGCTCAGATAAATTCTCACCTCACAGCCTCCCCACATACTGTTCTCTCCTCTCGTATTCTTTCTTTCCCTGGGTTAATATCTATTTATTCCTACAGTCTCAACCATCACATCTTCTGAGGTCCCTTCATAGACCTCAAGGCTACTTGAAATCCACACTCTGTATGTTTCTAATATACCCTGTGTATCGCATATTATTTTTAAATAAATCTACATGAATTATTGAATTCATATCTTTCTGATACAGTAACCTCAGTGAGGGCTTGGAGGGTACTTGTCATGTTCATGAGAATCCCCTAAGCACTTAGAAGTCTGTAAGTCAAATTGAGACAACTCCTTGACTAATACATGGCGATTGTTTTTCCTAGAGTGCCTGAATTTGTTACTCAGAAGTATAACACTTATTAGCTCACATACAAATGTATATTTCAACTAAAAGTACTCTTTTTGAGGTTGAACCTTCTTTTATTCTTATTTTGACATCGTAGCAAGGTTTCTGGCTCTCTGATTTTTTGCCTGTGTTTTGCACACTTGAAAAGCAGGAATAAATTAGAGAATATTTGTCAAATTTCATGCCTGCTTATCAGTAGCACTTCAGGTGCTTTAAGTGGAAGAGAGGAGAAACATCAACGTGAATAAAATCAGTGAACTCTTCCATTTACCACTGCTAGCAGCAGTAAAATCAATCGTATCTAAGAGGCAAAACAGTATGCTAATAACACCTTTTATTCAGGATTGTCAGCTAAGTGGTCGATTTTCACTTTCTACAGCATTATATTAACCCATTCTAGATCTAACTTCTTAAAATACAGCAGACTAAATGATCACTGCTGTTATTTACTGAGGGTTTATTCAGGATATTTTTAGAAGTAATTTTCAGGGATTATTTTATTCCAAAAGGCCCGCCTTTTGGAATAAAAACTATGCAATAGATAATAAATCAACAAATGTTTATTGAGCACCTATTACGGGGCAGGCAGTGTTCTAGTTAATACATCAATAGCCAAGAACAAATTGGATATAAAACTCCATGCTTTCTTGCAGTTTGTATTTTAGTATGGGAAATAGACAATAACAAAATGAATAAATTGCATAATGTATTAGAAGATGATAAGGGCTATAAAGAAACAGAAAGCTGGCAATGGGTTTTGGGGAGTGGTTGTGACAAAGATTCTCTCCTTGACGAAATTCTACTTGGGCTCTCCTGAACTCTCTTTTCAGCTAGGCCCTAACTTTTGGATTTCTGTGTTCATCTCTGCATTGCCCAATTTTAGCAAGAATCCGTCTAAGTCAGTTTAGCCAGAATCCTTGATGTCTAATCCAGTTCCTCAAGATCCACCACCTGCAGGGTGATGTCTGATCACCCTGTTCTGCCTTCAGCAAGAAGACTGTTATGTAAGTTTAGCCAGAATCCCCCCTTACCTCTGACATTACCTCTTAGTAATTCTCCATCCTGCTCCTTGTCTATAAATTCCTACTTTTTCTTGTTGAATATGGAGTTGAGTCTAGTCTTCTCCTCACCAACTACTTCCCTCTTGGAGAGAATAGTGAAAATTTCCTATTGTCTATGCAAACGTAAGAAACAGAGAATAAATATTGCCCTGTTAATCAAGTATATGCATTGGATATATTTTTCTTATATCCTTTTTTCAACTTTTATTTACGGTATCTTTTCAGGAACTGATTTTCTTTCAATCCTTTTAGGCTCATCAGTATTGCAGTACTGTCCACTGCAGTTATGTTTTACTGTTTTTTTCTTAAGGAATCCTTTACAGCCTTGAGTCATCAGATATTCTGCTACAATTCTTTCTAAAACATAAAGTGTTTATTTTGCATGTTATATTTCTTTTTCTTTCTTTTTTTTTTAGGAAGACTAGCCCTGAGCTAACATCTGCTGACAATCCTCCTCTTTTTGCTGAGGAAGACTGGCCTTGAGCTAACATCCATGCCCATCTTCCTCTACTTTATATGTGGGATGCCTGCAACAGTATGGCTTGCCAAGTGGTGCTGTGTCTACACCCTGGATCCGAACTGGATCCAACCTGGAGCCACCGAAGGGGAATGTGTAAACTTAACCACTGCACCACTGGGCCAGCCCCTCATGTTATATTTGAAATACGCACAAAGTTTATTGGTGTTCATTTTATCTAAGTCCATTAGTTGGGAATGTAATGAGTGCAGAAAATGACATGAAACGCAATGAGAAGCTAAATATTAAGTAATGATCAATATTGTTACTTAACAATATGATCAATATTAAATAACAATCTTGTAGTATTGCCTTTCGATTCAGTGAATAGAGGCCCCTAACTAGGTTTCTCTGCTTAAGAGCACAGAAATGCATCAGAATATAAAATATAGTTTTACACCAAATTTTTCAATTTTGTTTTTAGGCAGGTATAACTTAAGTTTAGAAGATAAAACATGTTTTATTTAAGAGTTTGTTATCTTGACTTATATTTTAAAATATTTGTATATATGGCATGTGGACCTGCATTCGTTTTCTTGTCTCAGGCCCCACAGTTGTTCAGAGCAGGCCTATTCACCCATGGTCAGGCAAAAAATATAATAAGACATGAAAAATTGATAGAGTTACATTAAAAATACCCATGATAAAGTCAAAAGTATAAATCAGCAATTAATTATACAGATAAATGTTAAAGAATAGTCACAGATAACCAGATAGGATGATTTAAAAAATTGATCACTTCTTTCTTTTTCTTTTTTCTGCTTTATCTCCCCAAACCCCCCTGTACATAGTTGTATATCTTAGTTGCAGGTCCTTCTAGTTGTGGGATGTGGGACGCCGCCTCAACGTGGCCTGACGAGCGGTGCCATGTCCGCGCTCAGGATCCGAACCCTGCGGGCAGCGGAGTGCGCGACCTTAACCACTCGGCCACGGAGCTGGCCCCCCAAAAATGAATCATTTCTAACTAAAGATTGCATTATATGAGCGACTCTCCCTTAACGTTAAAATATTTAAGATCATTGTCATATATTTTGAATTATCTTTATGAAATAATTACCAAGCTCTTCCAGGTATGTATGTGAAGAAACTGATCTAGGGTTCAAAAAAGAGTCTCTAACCCTCAAATTGAAGGCTATAGGAAATAAAATTGCCAGAACTGGTGTTATTATCCTTGGAAGAATTTTAACACTGAAGGATCCATATGCAATTACTAATGAATGGAATGAATGGATGGATTTAATGTGTAGAAAGATTATTCTAAATCACTGTGTTTCACAATTATTTTTAACAGACTAATCAAACTTTGTAATGTAATATTTTTAATAAACTGGAGGAAAACATTATTTTTGAAATTCAGATATTGTTATAAAATAAAATATCAATATAAGAAATGACTATTGTGGCAAACCTTACAGAATTTTCTCATATCTGCACATATCGGTACAATATCAGTGTGTGTGTATGTGTGTGTGAGTGTATAAATAAGCTGTAAGAAAAAGGTAGAGGATAAAGACAGATAAGAAGTTGAGCTTTGTAGGCCTAAAGCATTATTCTTAAGGAGTATGATTCTAAATCTACTGTTGGTGTTTATTTGATTCAAATTTTAGGACCAATCTGATTAGGTTAAGATTAATTTGGCAATAATAACTAGAAAAATAAAGATTCTGTAGTATCCAACTAGTTAATATTTTGCTTTGCATTTTTTGGTCTTTGATAGAATCAGTTATGTCTAGGGTGTTCTAAGGTTTTCTGAATCTAGAATACTTGATCAATTCCCAGAATGATCCCAACACTTCTATAGGGGATCGTATCTTCATGTTTACTGGATATTTATGTAAGATCCGTATCTACTACATTGCTCAGAGAGCAAGGTGTACTATTAACTTCACGTGTTCTTTCAGCTACAAGCTGCTCCAAGTTGTCTATACTAGACAAAAGAAATGTAGAATTGAAATAAAATAAGCAATACTATTATATGTGATTTTTCTTCCTGACAGATATGATCTGAATTAAAAACGTACTCAATAAACAAGAATAGTGAATCATAAATACCAGCACTAGATAAGAAGATAAGCTTTTTAATTTTCAGCACAATAAACTTTCTGAAATCATTTAGACATTTGTTCTTTAAATGTCTCAGTTTTGAAAATGGGTAAAGAAATTATCCATTCACCCAGTCAAACACAAGTCATATAAATTAAAATTATTTTTGGATCTCTTGAGGTTCATCACTTACATGTCTGAAGCTAGTTATTTTGACTGGGTCATTGAAGCATTATCATTTTGTAGTCGAGCTACTGTCAATCTTTCATTCCACTCTGAATTAATTTTAAACGGAAACGAAAAGAAAAAAATACCTCAGTAGGTCATGGAATTTGTGACGTATACATTTTTTATTTTCTTTGAGGAGAAAATTTAAATTTATTTATCTTTAAATGAACTGTGTAAATCACCTGGGAAATCTTGTTTTTAAATGAAACCAGAGAACACAGTCTACAAAGAGCTAAACTACAGAAGATTACTCTGGAAAAGTGAGATGATGGAAATGGAGAGGTGAAGGAAGATAGTTCTACAGGATAGTAAGAGGAGACCAAAAACTGAGGAGAGGCCCCAAAGCCAACAAAGCCATTATTGCATGACTGCGTAATTCCTAGGCTGCCAAAAGAGCTGTGCTCCCATGTTTTAATCTCATTAATAAAAATGTCAGTTATGGTCATAAAATTATTGTCAAATGACAGATCTGTTAAACACTATATATTTCTTCTTTTCAAAAATGTGTTTTAGAACTATAAAATAATGACTGGTTATAAACAGTTCAATTAACAAGAGACTATAAAGTACGGAGGGATTAATTTTAATTCATGATTCTTTGGGAAGTTATTCTAAAACTAAATTGCTTCTAATTATTTTGAATTTATTTTTCAGTCGCAAAAGGTTTGCTGTAAAATAATTTTCAAACCATTTCTGAAACAAAGCAGCAGCCCAAACACTTTTGGTCTAGCCTTGTATTTCATTAAGTTCTAAGTATTTCAATTACTAAATAATAAGGCTTCACCATCTGGGGGATTAATGCATACAAAATGATCAATTTATTTAAAGTGCACTTATAGTTGTACAGTAAAAAAGTACATTAAAAATCCGTCTTTCAGAAGACAAGACAGATTTCCCAATTGTTTAGGGAAATCTTCACTTCTTCCCAGAGGCCATCATCCATGTTCTGTTAAAA
The DNA here is from genome assembly GCF_021613505.1 of Equus quagga. Taxonomy (NCBI): domain Eukaryota; kingdom Metazoa; phylum Chordata; class Mammalia; order Perissodactyla; family Equidae; genus Equus; species Equus quagga. The sequence continues at coordinate 98,521,178 of NC_060275.1, forward strand.
TGAACAAGAATTTGAGAGAGATGTGCTATACTCTCAAAAGCAAGTAATATAATTGAAATTAGAAAATAAACAGAACTTTAAAAACAGTACAAAACTTCATGCAAAACTTACCAAATTCAACCAAAACTTTTGCTTGAGGAAAATTTATAATGTTAATGGAATATGTTAAAAAATTATCTGGAATAAAACAAATTTATCTAAATGGTCAAGTAAATAATTTCAGAAATAAAATGTAAACTCAAAGAAAAATACAATAAGGGAATTAAAACTAACAAGTAAATATAACCAGAGATAAACAACAGAATAAAAATCTGGCTTTCTAACATGACTCACAAAAAAGATAAACTTCTGGAAGAGTGTTCAGGGAAAAAGGAAAGGAAGAATGTATATATTAACAGGCAAAACAGAAAAATAAGGCAAAATCACAGACAGATTAAAAAAATATAGAATATTATGATCAATTTTGTAATAATTTTACAAGAAAATGTACCACTACCAGGAGACAACTCAATAAAAACTAACACACCAAGAATTAAAAATCTGGATTGATCTTTAACCCACAAATTTCAGGAAACCAAGACAATAAAATCAGGCTCATTTCTTTTTACTGGCAGTTAAAAGAAAAAAAATCCCACATCATTCTTATAATATATAAAACAGTCCAGAAAAGAGACAGTTTAAACAAAACTCCTCTCCTAATTATGTATTCCATACATAATCACACTATGTGAATACGTAAATATGTAGTTCTTGACGCTAAAACCAGATAAGGATTTTCCAGGAAAAGAAAAAGAAAACCGTAAGCTAATGTCGTGTATTTGCAGTACTCAGTTCCAAAACTCCAAATGAAATGCTAGCAGAATCAATCCAGAAAATGGAAAAAACAATAAACATTTTAAAAAAGTGGAAACAGCCTAACAGTTTTCTCTGTTAGAGGAATAAATAATGTTGTTAGAAAATATTAAGTAGCAGTAAAACAAATGAATTACTTCTATATATATCAGCACAAATAAATCATAGAAAATGTTGAATTATTAAATCCAGGCAAAAAGTATTACATACAATATTATGTGAAATATGTAACTTTTAGGCAAAAAGAATTAATACAATATTATGCAAAATATGTAACTTTCGAACACAAAATGTGTCTACATGTTTGTACAGATGCACCCAAATTCAGTAAAAAGAAAAGGAAATACTTTGTATGACAAAAATGTACACCAAATTTAGTCTAATTTTTAACTCTGGCCAGGGAGAAAGGTGAAAGAGGTGAGTGGAGTTTTTAGATGTATCTGTAGAATCGTATTTCATTATACTTCATGTACATGTTTAAAGCTCAGATGGCCAAATGTTGTTATTGTTGCTATGTGACCCACTGGGGACCTTCCAGGTGTAATTGCAACTGGTGCCTGAACACACAGGGCAAGGAGAGACCTAAGAAAAAGACAGACCGCCGCAGATTGGCAGGTGGCAAGCGTAACAAGCAAGGGAACTTATTCATGAGGCTTGTCGTGGGCGACTACAAAATGAGTAGATTTCCATACTTGCCCACCAGATTTGAAAAGTTATATAGGTGCCATAACTGGATTCAGTCACATACAGGGGGCCTTAACTGGGTTTGGTCATGTACCCAGTCCAGACATTCTTATCACCCCATTACTGTCTCAAGGCTTTATCCTGGGAGCAGCTTCGGGGAATGGGGAAGGAAAGCAGAATGCACATTCCAAAAACGGCTTCCAGAAATGGGAGCTCATATTGCCCGGCTTCAGCTTGAGGGTCAAACCAGCAGTCGTGTTTTGCTGATGACCTCCCACAACAATCATCCATTCACACCTGGATGATTTATGGAAAGTGGCCTGTAATATTAAAGTCTTATTTGAAATTTTCATCAATAAAAATAAGATATTATAAAAATAATATGACTATGATTTTCATAGAAGTAACCTCTTTCAAAATGTCAATTACTTTTCAAATGAACATGTATTAGTAACAAAAGGATGTATAATTCTCAAAAATGTATACACTACAATTTTAAAAGTGGTTTAGAAAAACCTCAATAAATCAATTTTAAAAAGGCTTTCTGAATTAGTATTATACAGTAGCAGAGCTGGTAACTATTTACGAAACCACCGTTTATTTGCTTTTCCATCCCCACTCTACAGAAAGAAACTATAAGACCTAGATACTTTTAAAACCTTCTTCAACAAGCTTACTCAGTTGAGCTTTAATCTAACTTTATAAGTGATGGACTGAAATGTGTCCCCCACCTCCAAATTTATGTTGAAGCCCTAATCACAAATGTTTCTGTATTTGGTGATAGAGCCTTTAAGGAAGTTAATGTTAAATGGGGTCATAAGGGTGGGACGCTAAGCCAATAGAACTCTTGCTCTTATAAGAAGAAGACTAGACACCAGATCTCTCTCTCAAGGCACATACAATAGAAAGGCCATGTTTCTGTGATGAGACCATGAGAAGATGGCTTCCCACAAGCCAGGGAGAGAGGTCTCATCAGAAACCAACCCTGCTGGAACCTTGATCTCGGACTTCCACCCTCCCGAAGCGTGAGAAAATCAACATCTGTTGTTTAAGCCGTGCAGTCTGTGGTATTTTGTTATGGCAGTCCTAGCAAACTAACACAATAGGTAACACACTAATAGGTTTGCTTAAAAGTCCCCTCCACTCATCTATTGAGGATATGTCAAAATTCAGAGTTCACACATTTTAGATTTCTAAGATAAACGAAGTTTATTCTAAATCATTTATTACACAACATGGAGTCTTCCAATAAGAGTAAAATATACGTGATAATATTTTTCAAGTGAAAGAAATATGGTAAGTTTTTTAATCTGACATGGTTTTAATCTGACATGGTTTATCTGTAACTCTTCTGTGTAAGTCCAATTCAGTTCTGTTCTATTTACACTAGCTTAACCTTCCAAAAGTTTACAACTATGTCTTCATTCAAAACCATTTAATTATTTAGGTCATTTTGGCAATTACGATTCTGTATTAAAATTTAAAACATATATTACATTCTCCTATACTTCAAAGGCCGCTTATTTCCATTTTGTTGTTAGTAATTGGAGGTGTTTGAAAATGAAATTACGTGCTGTTATTTCAACTCACAGCCATATTTCCCCAGATGTTTCAAAAGTTGTTCTCTAATTCGCATTCCATCACTTCTTCATTTTAACATGCATTGCACTGGTAGGTCATTATTATAGAATATAATTTTAATAATCCATTTTGATCAAGAAAACGACTCTAACCTTTTTCAGTATTTTGGAGCAAACATATATTCTTCATCCATATATTTAATACTTATGAATGAATCAATTGTTATCTTCATGCATCCCCACATTTTTGTCATCATACTTTCCATCAGCACATTTATAACAATATTTATAATTTATTAAGTTTATCTCTATTTCCTAGCCATTACTGCAGCCATTTGCAAAGCTACGAGTTCTCCATCCCCTTCCTCACAATCTACGGAACTGAAAAGTCACCTGTCGCATGAAGTCAATTTTGAAAATTCTAGCCCATTTTAGGAATTGTTTTTCCCTTTCTTGAATAATGTTCAGAATCTGTAGCACATATTTAAATGCCTAACTATATTCAGACACATAGTTATGCATGTACTTATGGTTAGCTCTTATCTTTGCCTCATTCAGAGGAGAAGGTAGTCAGGCATGTATGCTAATAGGTATACAATACAGTACTATTAACTACAGGCTTTATGCTGCACAGTAGATGTCTAGGACTTAGACTTCAACTTTGTACATTTTGACTAATTCCCCCCAGTTTTCCCCTACCCCAACCCCCTGGCAACAACCCTTCTACTCTCTGCTTCTCTGAGTTTGATACATTTAGATTCTTCACATAAGTGAGATCATGCAGCGTTTGCCCTTCTGTGTCTGGCTTATTTCACTGAGCACAATGTCCTCCAGGTTCACCCTTGTTGAGAATGACAAAATTCCCTCCTTTTTAAGGCTGAATAATATTCCATTGTATGTATATACCACATTTTCTTGAATATTGAGAAGAGAAGGCTAAACACCTAATTGAAAAATGTGCAGAAGTCACAAGCACACATATGTAAGATGATTAGTACACACACACACAGATTTAAAAGTGGCTGTTGAAAATTTTAAAGAATGCTCAACACATAATAAGAGAAATAAAAGTGAAAACTATACTGAGATACCATTTCTTATCTACTATGACAAAGTTTAAAAGTCTAACACTACACTTTATTGCAAGCTACAGGGTAACAGGTACCGTCACATGTAGTTAGTGCATTTGTAAACTTGTATAACTCCTATGTATAGATTATGACATCTTTTAAAACCTACATTTAGATTTACATTTTACACTTAGCAGTTCTATTTAAAGAAATTTACAGGGCTGGCCCAGTGGCACAACTGGTTAAGTTCACATATTCCTCTTTGGCAGCCCAGGGTTTGCCGGTTTGGATCCTGGGTGCTGACCTACACAGCACTTGTCAAGCCATGCTGTGCCAGGAGTCCCACATATAAAGAAAAGGAAGATGGGCACGGATGTTAGCTCAGGGCCAGTTTTCCTCAGCAAAAAGAGGAGGATTGGCAGCAGATGTTAGCTCAGGGCTAATCTTCCTCAAAAAGAAAAAAAAGAAATTTATTCTGAAGTTATACATTCAATAACACAAATATATGCAAAGAAATTCATTGTAGCATCATTTGAAATAGGAAAATATCAGAAACAACCTAGAAACTTACCCCAGGAAACTGGCAGCAAACTATGGTATGTATAACAATGGAATACCATGAAGCCATAAAATAGAATAGAAAGTCTTTTATGACAATGGAGTGATTTCCAGGACAAGCTGTTATGTTAGAAAAAAGCAATGTACCCGTGGATAAATCATAGATCATAGATAGATAGATAGATAATATATATATAATGCTGCTACTTGTAAGAAAATGAGACATATGAGTGCATATTTGTGATCTTACTTTTGAAAAAAGAAAAGAAATGCAGTCCAAAAACCCAAAACTAATTAAATCACTTACCGATAAGAACATCAGTGGGGTAGTGTAAGGATAGAGAATGAGATGAGACTTTGATATTTGAACTCTGTTAATTATTCCCAAAGTTAAATAATACAATTAAATCTAAATTATATAAAACAGGAGGATAAAAACTAAAATTAAACACAAATATAAAAAATAGTTACATAAATTGATAATACACAGAGAATACATACAAGCACCCACACAGAGAATTAATTGTATCAAGCGACTTTGAACGCTATACTTTGATGTGGTATCTTCCTCTCTGGTATATAGTCTTAAGGACAAAAAAACAAAAAGAATCTTGAGGGGCCAGCCCCATAGCCTAGTGGTTAAGTTTGCACGCTCTGCTTCACAGGCCCAGGGTTTCGCTGGTTCGGATCCTGGGCGCAGACATGGCACCGCTCGTCAGGCCATGTTGAGGCGGTGTCCCACATGCCACAACTAGAAGGACCTGCAACTAAGATATACAACTATGTACCAGGGTGATTTGGGGAGATAAAGCAAAAAAATTTAAAAAAAAAAATGATTGGCCACAGTTGTTAGCTCAGGTGCCAATCTTTAAAAGGAGCTATGAATACCAATATGGATAAAGTGAGAAGAATACTCAATTTTGGCTGTGGGATGGTTGGAATTGAAAGTCTAATGTTAACGTAGAGACAGAAAGATGGACGGGTAGACCATCAACAATGCCTGGAAGCCACGACACCAGCATGACTAGACCCCAGCCATGTTTTTGTAAATTGTTCACAATTTATGAAAATAAGCAATTTGGGGTCTGGAGACTGAAAAATACAAACTAAGCCTCCCACAAGTTTATATGTCAGCAATCAAGGATGTTTTTAAAAACTAATGGACACATGTCAAAAAAGTCCTATTAGATGCTCAAATTGTCTCTGTGCTGCCAGTTACAGCTTCTTTGAGTTGGCTTCTGTTTCCTTTCTGAAACTTCTGCCTCAGGATCTTCCCTTTAGCTGTTCATTCTGCTTTGAGCATTCTCTCCCATGTACCCCACAGGCTCACTTCTAGGCCTCGTTCAAATGTCCCCTCTCAGTGAGGTGAACCCTAATCACCCGATTCAAAATTTTCCAAGCCTCACATGCCAGCACTTGTGATTCTCCTCAGCAAGCTCTACTTTTTCCACCACACTTATAATCTTAGAAAATATTGTAGAAATTAGTTATCTTGATTTGTCTTCCTCCCCAACTGAATAAATGCCAATTAAAGCAGGTATTGTTTGCTCGCTTTGTTCACTATTTTTGTATTGTTCACTCACTATTCACTAGACCTGGCCTTGTGCCTAGTGCCTGGCATAAAATACACTCTCAATTAATATCTCTTCTTGCATAAGTTTACCGACTCTTAAGTGTACGTTCTGTCTACTGTATTACAGACACTTCTTTAAATATGGTCATCTGCTGTATGAAATAGAAAAAAGATGAGTTTCAGAAAGCAAATTATTTGTGCAGTTTGAGATTCTGAGTTATTTTTAATACGCTGACTTCTTTCATCACTTATTTCTAACAGGCAATCAAATCTTGTCAATCCCTCCCTCTAAACGCCTTTAAATGTCTCTTTTTATTTACTTGCTAACTCCCACTACCTTACTTCGGGAGCTCATCATCTCACACCTGGATTACTGAAATAGCCTCTCTTCTGACAACTGTACACAAATCATTTTCTGCATCATTCCTTCCTAAATGAGTGTTTAATTTCTCTAAATAACAGCTTTCAAATGTGACTTCCAACTCAAAAATTATCAATGAATCTCACGAGATAGCATCTTCGGTTTTGCTTTCAAAGCACTAAAGAATCTGTTTCTACTTATAGTTATCACTTATCCTTGCCTCATTCCGTACCTTCTCCTCTGAATGACTACAGGCATTTTATTTTATTTTATTTTATGTTATTTTGTAAGTTTTTGTCTTCCAAGTGACCAGAGGAGAAACTGAAAGGAGATACTCTTTAGGTAGACTCCAATTATCACAAGGGTCTAGAATTACTTCTACAAAGTAGGAAGAATCTGATCCTTCAAAAAACTTCCAAACTTCTAAATCCACTTTATTAGGGAATGTGTTTCCAAAAATTCTTAGGAATTAGGAAGAGCAAATCAAGCAAAGAGAGAGAAAGTGAAAAAATGCAATATTGAGTGGCTTTCTCTCTTTTCTCACCAATTGAGGAGATGTATTAAGTATTCCCCAGGACTGTCCAACTTGGGAAGAAAGATGGATGCACTTATTTATAGGCATTCATTTCCAGCTGGTCAAAAGTTCTCTCCATGAATAATTAACTCCCTTGCACTTCGGGATTGTATGGACCTGAGGAAGGGTACTGTCATATTGCACCAACATGAAGGTGGTTGTGACCCATACAAAACTGTATGTTGCAGATGGATGGAAAAGACAGACAGATGAGACAGAGAATACTAATGGTGCCCAAGCAGTGTCAGGTATGATCCACTCATGCACAACTCAGACATGCTCTGTCCCTCCATTAAAACTAATCTATAACTGAGGCACATTAAAAGTGGTAGCTTCAGTGCGCTCCGCTACAGGCCGCCCAGTGTTTCATTGGTTCGAATCCTGGGCGTGGACATGGCACTGCTCATCAAACCACGCTGAGGCAGCGTCCCACATGCCACAACTAGAAGGACCCACAACGAAGAATATACAACTATGTACTGGGGGACTTTGGGGAGAAAAAGGAAAAAAATAAAATGTTTAAAAAAGTGGTAGCTCCAATATCTTCAAAGACTTAATCAAGAAAGCTAATGAAGCGAGTTACAGACTTTGCAACTGTCACTTGCGCCAAGTACGTAATTGATAGCCACCTCCTTCTTTTCACTTATTTTATATTTTCCTCACAGTCAGGTGACACTGTGACTGGCCGGACTGCTTGCCTTTTGTTTGCCTAAAATTTAATTCCAGAGAGTTTCAAGGAGATGGTTTCCTTTTCTTTTGAGAATGAAGTTGCTGTAATTTCACATTCTCTGTTATTTATGGGCACAGAAGCAGCAGAAAAATGCCAAAATTAGTTCCACTGGTTTTAGATTGCCACTACTCTGTAAAAGGAATTCTAGATCCTTGTGGTATTTGGGGTCTGTCAGTAGAGTATCTCCCTATTTTTTACGCTCCTGGTAATTTAGTAGCATGAGGAACCCACAGTGGTCAGATAGTGGCCACAGATTCAAGTTCAGCAGAAACCTAACACTATTCTTTGGTGGAAGACATGCAATCTAACAGGGCCTCAAATCTTGTAGATTCTAAACTTGCAGTGATAATAAGCTTGATTTTTTCAGTTTGATCGTAGAAATGTTAGCCATTTTTTGGCTCCCGGAAATGTTTCTAACAGCTCCTGGAGTGACTGCACTTTATATTGCCTTGTTGGTTCAGCATCCTGGAGGAGAGACAGAACCCCCGCAGAGATCTCTCTGTGGGCTATTGCCTTAGCTAAGATACTTGTATGCTTTTTGAACATGCTATTAGCCTAGAGGTTTCTGATGATACTGTCTATGGTAAGACAAGTGAATTCTGTGGCCAGGTACCCACTGAAGCTCTTCTTTTGATATTAAAAGAGTTAACTATTTAGAGACAAAGTTATGCAAAATATCACAGTACAGACCAGGCATTCTATAAATCTTCAGATGGTGGTGTTTAGAGAGGCAAAACAGTCAGAGAAAGCAGACTCATGCTAAAAATTGGTGGCAGGGGCCACCCCATGGGCAAGTGGTTAAGTTCACGCACCCCGCTTCCACAGCCCAGGGTTTTGCTGGTTCTGATCCTGGGTGTGGACACACGCTATCGCTCATCAGGCCATGCTGAGGCAGCGTCCCACATAGCATAACCAGAAGAACCTACAACTAGAATATATAGCTATGTACTGTGGGGCTTTGGGGAGAAGAAGAAAAGAAAAAGAAGAAGATTGGCAACAGATGTTAGCTCAGGTGCCAATCTTTAAGGAAAAAACATGGTGTCAAATTACTGCCCCTTTCACAAAGGAAGAGGTCTGATGAAACCTTTCATGTTCAGGAATTAGACTATATTGAAGACACAGTATTGGTTTCTATTCATTCTAGTTTGGGATATTTCCAGCAGCAGTAGTTGAGTTAGTCTTTAAGAGACAGAATCCATTTTGTCAGGTACTTGTACATCCTTTGCCTCTGCCATCATGACCAAAGGTTTATGGTCATAGGATAATATACCTGTCTCCTTTATTGTTGAGGACCTCTTTTGGGATGGATAGCTTCTGATGAGCATTAACCTGAGGCACTAAATTTTCACATTTTGTGTTCTCTCCATACATCCAGCCACATCACTCTTTCCTAAACTTGCTTGTCCTTGATCTTTCAATCCTGCTCCTAACAGGTGAGTCATTTACTGAGTCACTTAAGGAGTTATTTTAGGAGAATATTATAGGGTTCTATATGGAGGAGGTGTATGATTACATTTCAGAATTTTTACTCTGACTTCAGAGCAGAGAATAACTTATCAAATGGCAAACAAAGAGAGAGTGAATAAAGAGAGAATAGGTTTTAGATATTAAGAAAAGGGAAGATTGTGAATGGACCAATGAACGTAGTGGAGGGAAGAAGGCAGATAAGTGACTGAATTCAAGACATGTTTCACCTGGGAAAATGGCGACGGCAGCGGTGGCCATAGCTGTGGCAGTGGCAAGGGCACGAGGTCCTCACTCCGCAGAAGAAAAGGAGGGAAGAAGCTGCCTGCTGCCATTTTGCTTGTGGGCTGCCGCTCTCCGTTGCCTTTCCACAGATGCTGAAGATAGCAAACTGGAGGCAGTAAGGTGGATGGAGAGAATTTCTGTCTTTTTCACAGCAATTCACCCAAGATTTGGAGAAGTTTCACTCGTTGTTGGAATAAGTTCTTTACTCTTTTCCCTGAGTAACCCTCAAGTCTGGGTATTTGTGAGCTTGAGCGTGCCGCTCCTGGGTGGAAGGGTAATGACAGTAAGCCCTGGGAATGGCCCCAATCATCACCCTCCGAAGCCATGCACTTTCTCCCACTGCTGAAACCACCTCTGTCCTGGTCTCCCTCTTATCTTCCCCAGTCTGGCCTCCAGCGCAGTGTCACTCCACGCCCAGTAGAGGCCCACGAGGCTTCAGTGTGCAGGCTCCAGGGGCAGCAGATGAAAACGGAGCTGGGAGTCCGAGAACCCAAAGGCAGGTGGAGGCAAAGGAGAAGCAACAAGAAAAATACTGTCCCCTGAAGCCGTCCCCTGCCACCGTGTATGGGGTAAAAAGCTGCCACTGACCTCGGTGCAGTTGCCACGGCTGCCTCCTGCTTCTTGGCCCTGGAGCAGGATTTCCCTCCTGGCGCAGGCGAGAGGATGTAAGGGAGAGATGGGAATTCCTTATGGGGCAGCGATTCAAAGATGAGGGATAGAGAGACGGTTAGCGCCAAGAAAAAAGGAAGCCAAAGAATAAAACAAGGATTTCCCTACTAAAATGAAAAAAAAAAAAAAAAGTTTCAGGTTTGTTACTGATGGGATTCACAATTGATTAAGGAGTCTAATGAACAAATTAAAATGAGCTTGTGTTTGTCTCCAGAAACTGGGTGAATGAGATTGGAAAAGTGAAAAGGAGTAGAGAAATGAGTGAACGGAGCCCTAAGAAAATAAGTTCACTTTTGGACATTGCGTTAGTTTTCTACTGGTGCCATAACAAATTGTCATGATTTATTGATTTAAAATAACACCAATGTAGTGTTACCTCTCAGCTCTGTAAGTCAGGAGTCCTGGAGGGCTTGATGATTTTTCTGCTCCAGCCTTCACAAAACCAGGATCAAGACATCAGCCAGCTAGGCTGTTATCAGGTGGTATTAAAAAGGATCTGCTTCCAAGTTCATTCAGGTTGTTTGTCCAATCTTGGTCCTTGTGGTTGTGTGACTGATGTCCCTACTTCCTCAGTGGCTGTCAGTCAGGGGTAAGCAAAAGCTCCTAGAGGCTACCTGCATTCCTTCTCTTGCTTTCCATATGGCAGCCCCTACAGCAATGACTGGTCTAATCTCTCCCACCCTTACAATATCTTCAAGGGCCCTTTCTACCACACCTCTCTGACTGGTTCTTCTGTGGTCCTCTTCTGCTTTCTTTCTTTTTTTCTTTCTTTCTTTCTTTTTTTTTTTTTTGGTGAGGAAGAGTGGCCCTGAGCTAACATCAGGGCCACTCTCCCTCTGTTTTTCATGTGGGATGCATCCACAGCCGTACTTGATGAGCAGTGTGTAGGTCCATGCCCAGGATCCGAACCTGTGAACCCCTGGCCACCAAAGCAGAATGTTCAAATCCAACCACTATGCCCCTAGGCTGACCCCTTCCTCTTCTGCTTTTAAGGACTCATGTGATTACCTTGGACCTACCCAGGTAATATAGGATAATTCTCCTATTTTAAGGTCAGGTGCAGGCTTTGCAATTCATTTCTTTTGGAGCAGAGCCCTTCTGGAAAGAGGAATAACCTTAATATAATCTCCTTGTGAGCATGCTAAAGATCAGCCTTTCTGGAAAAGATACTCATCTTGTTTACCACCAGACAGACAATGAAGAGTCCTTAGGGATAAAGTACTTTAGCAGTATATTTCTTGCATAGGTTACTTATTGTAAAAAAAATTCAGTTTGTGGATTTATGGAAATATGTTTCCTGAAGTAGCTCCTTTGCATAATCATTGTCTCTTTAGATATTGCCTAGAACGTACCTCATCTTTTAAATTTGAAACTAAGTACGTTCAAATATGAGAGAAAAGGGGCAATTTTGGGAGCCACGTCTGTGTTATAAGATCTCTTCAATAAAATAATGGTTCATTTGTGTCTGGTGTTCAATAATTTATAAAAATTGGTGCTAAGTAAGAGATATGATTAATTTTATTCTGACTTCACTATTCACAGAGTTTTTGTAACGTGTGTGTATGACATCACTCACAAAGGATTTAATATAAAACCCTGGGGAAGAAAAACCCTTAGAGAACAGTCATAGAAAGAGGAGTCCATCAAGAATTGGCTGAAGCTAGAGAATATAGTATGATAGCATAATGGTTAATTTTGTGGGTCTATTTTCCCGGGCCATGGGGTGCCCAGACATTTAGTTAAACATTATTCTGAGTCTGTCTGTGAGGATGTCTTTGGATGAGATTAATATTTATGTCAATACAGTGAGTAAAGCAGATTGCTCTCCATAACGTAGGTGGACCTCATACAATCAGTTGAAGGCCTGCAGAGAACAACAAGGCAGAACCGCCTGTGACTAACAGGGAATTCTTCCTGCCTGACTGCCTTTGAACTGGGGCATCCATTTTTTCCTGCCTTCAGACTCAAACTGAGACATTGACACTTTCTGGGTCTCAGGTGTGCCAACCTTCAGACTGGAACTGCACCATGTTCTTTTCTGGTTTTCAGGCCTTCAAACTTGGACTCGAACCACATCATTGGCGCTCTTCGATCTCCAGCTTGCCAACTACAGATCTTGGGACTCATCAGTCTCCATCATTGTGAGAGCCAATTCCTTATAATCTCTCTCTCTCTCTATCTGGAAGCAAATGACTTGAAGGAGAAAAAAAGAAGAAACATGAAAAATTTACTCAAAAAGACAATGCAAAATTAATACAAAATGTACAATGTTATCTAATATTTGCTGAAATTATTTTTAGGTTTTTATATAAAACCTATTGGTTATATATATATTAATATATATATAATTGGTTATATATAGCTATTGGTTCTATTTTTTGGGGGAACCTTGACTAATACAGATAGAAAGGATGGAAAGAGAATATTTAAAGAAGTAGAAAGTGGTCAATAATATCTAATACTACTCATTGGATTTGGTTGCAAAAGAAGAATAGCAAAGGTCATTAGAGCAGAGTGATGGGGTTGCTAAGGGGTCAGTGAGAGAAGAGAAGGGGAGAAAGTGAAAAGAGCAAGTGTAGATAATTCTACTAACAAAGCTGTCCTGTCTTCCTTGCTAGACTACACTCTTCATCAAAAGGCAATCTCCACCCTTTGTCTATTTTATTCATCCCTTTATTCTCAGCACCCAGGAAAAACTTAACACATATTCAAAAATATACTTTATAACACTGTATAATTTCCAAGCCATAATCTATATACCATCTCATTTGCTTCTCAAAGACAATGTCAGACAATCTTATCATATTTATAAGAGGAAACTGAATCTCAGGCAAGTATGGTTGCAAAACTAGTTAATTGGTGACTGTGGATTGATCTCTTACTTTCCATTTATCTATTTACAAATATGTAAAAGTGCATGTCCTGAAGGCCATGCGTGATAACTCTTGAAAATTTCAAATATAATAAGGCAGTGATTCAAATGATATGCTATCTTACTATTTCAATATTCTTAGTAGTTAAATTATGTATGTGTGTGTTTACATATATTCAATATACATATATTTTTAGGCTTTTAAATAATTGCTTAGTAAATACAGTATGAAACCAAGTAATGCAAAGAACAATTTTCTGAATAGTATCAACTTTTATCATCACACAGTACATGTGTAAACTTAAATTATATGGCTGAAATGAAGAAAAATGAACTAAAGCATGAGGAAAGTTGTGATTTCAAAAGGCAGAGAAACTGAGTTCAGAGACCAATGTGTTTGGTCTTCTTAATTAAGAATTTATGTGGCTGCCCAGTGATGCAGTTCTTAAGTTCGCACATTCTGCTTCGGCTGCCCAGAGTTCACTGATTTGAATCGTGGGTGCAGGCCTACAAACTACTTGTCAAGCCATGCTGTGCCAGGCGTCCCATATATAAAGTAGAAGAAGATGGGCACGAATGTTAGCTCAGGGCCAGTCTTCCTCAGCAAAAAGAGGAGGATTGGCAACAAATGTTAGCTCAGGGCTAATCTTCCTCAAAAAAAAAAAAAAATATGCTGTGTAATATTGACTCATTTGAAGCACTTAAATAAAATAATAATGAAAAAGGAAATATTTACTTTATTTTCTGTAAAACCAGCCCTATATTAGAGAGCTCTGAGAAAAATAACAAAATATCCTCCAACTGTGGATGCTTCCAAACTAGTAATACAGCTGAGGGCAATGAATTTTGCCAGGCACTATGAGTAATCTAAAAAAGGAATGATATGCATTCTCTACCCTCTAGGAGATCTTAACTTACTGTGGGGCGGGGCGGGGGGGAGGCTAATAAGGTAAAGAAAACTCTAATGAGTAATTTAGTAGCACAAAGAAATTGCAACAGGAGAACAAGGAAAATGAATTTAATTTTGAGATGATTGGTTAAATGGGGAAATGTCTTATAAAGTGACTGTTCTTGTACTAAGTCTTGAAAAACAGGTTGATACTAGGCCGTGATTGGCTTGGTTATATGGAAAGAGGACAGATGCATGGTCTTCTGAGGGAAGATGAATAGAAGGAGGAAAAAGAAATGAGAAAGTACGGTCTGCAAAGCAGGAACGATAGACTGTCTACTATAGCTTGGGCCTGGCTTGTGTGTGTGTTTGCGTGTGTGAGTATATGTGTGTATGAGTGTGCACAGCAGTATAGTAGCTTACTGGGTTTAACAACTGTGGTCTAGGATTTGAATAACATGAATAAAAGACCTGATTTGTTGTGTTCGCTAAGTTCCCTGGTTATAAATACCCAGCATGGCTGATTTAAAGCCACTAACATGATGCCACTGAATGCAAAGTTGAGATGAGATTCACCCAGTTGGCTCCAGCCAGTTTTCATTTATGTGTATGCCTGTGTGCGTATGAACAGGGATAAAGCATGTAAATAGAGGAGTGCAAAGGTATAAGATTTAGGACTGGGATAAGGTACATATAACAGAGTACTGTTGGGAAAAAATACAAATCCATTTCTCTTTCATGTAAAAAACATTCTGAAGATAGCAGTCCGGGTTTGAAATAGTGGCTTTCCGAGAGACTCAGTGTTCTTCCATCTCTATGCTCTACTGTCTTTATAAATCAGTTTCACAATATAAAAATCACCTCTTGTCTTTATAAATCAGCTTCAAAACACAAAAATCATCTCTTGGTCCAAGAAGGTTACTGGAGCTTTATCGTCGTGACCATTTTGCTGGCTAGAAAAAGAAGGAAAGTTGTTTTTTTTAAAAAAAATAGGAAAAAGAACGAAGGTACCACTTCTTCTAATGAGAATTTGAGAAGTTTCACCAACACCTTTATTTCCATCTCATCGTCTAAATCTTAGTCGCATTGAGTATATAAATGTAAGAAAGAATCTGAAGTGAATCTTATAGGTTGGAAAATTGTAGGCTTAAACAAAAATCTTTAAAGAAGATCAATAAATAAAAAGATACGTTACAGCAACTTGCAGTCTCTGTCACAAGCTATTGTGGTAGAAGAATAAATTAGGAAATATGCCAGGGTCAGAATTAAGTATCAGCACAGAAAATTTAATATTATTCTGTACCCGTAACTATGAGATTTTTATCATCATTCCCTTTTTTGATATCGTTTACCGCTAGTGGAAAGGATATTTGATTAGAGATACAGAGACTTTGTTGAAATAAATATTCAATTGTCTTATAGGACAATATTGGCAAGAAAATAAGTGACTGTAGATCCTGAAGACTGTAACAAATCTGATGTCAGCTCTATCCACAGACAATAAGATTTTGCTTACCACCAAAATGAAACTAAGAAATGATGTCCAAGACACAGAAAGCATTGCTCCACTATTTTAGGATAGAACATGGATCCTGGAAGAATGGCTTTAAAGTAGAAAGGACAAGAAGGCAAGATGGGACTTTCAAGCTGTGTGATGGAGGAAGGGAATTCCATGTGTATCTGTGATTATATAACAGTAAAAGTCATTTTCTTTCCAGTTACGAATTTTAATCAAAGCACATAAGTGAGCTTTTACCTATATAGTCTGAAGTCACTGAAGCTGTTTGAGGAAACAAAAAAATAGCAAAGTTTAGGTTTCTGCTTAGAAGACTAATTCTGGTGGCAGATATATAATTCATGTATTTTGAATGAGCAGACATAGGCAGCATAAAAAATGGTAATGAACCAAACCCAACAATCCAGGAAGAGAGTAACGGGCTCCAGGTTAAGCTAACAGTAATATTGCAAAGGGAAGGATGGAAGTAAAGAATCTCGTCAAGTTTCATCACTAGGATTTGCAAGCAATTGGCTTTGGAAATTTGAAGAAAATACATCCAGACTTTCCTGTGTGGGTTACTGATAGAATACAGGATTGCTTAACAAGATAGGGCGTGCTTTGGAAAGAAAATATTTGTGGAAGAAAGAAGTACAACCAAATCGAGTAATGTTTATTTTTAAGCATTTGCTAAATATCCAAATATAGGCATTCTGTAATGTCTGTAGAGATAAATATAGGTATGAAATATAGATGACAAATATAGATGTTTAAAAAGCAATCAGTGGAAAACTAGATAGCTTCTGGGAGAAGAGTATGTGACAGAGAAGAAGAGAAGGAGCAAAGACTGGAGTTTGAAAGACTGACAGAGAAAAGGAAGCTGCAGCAAGATTGGGAGGGGGCAGTGATGCAGTTATAGGAACAATTCATCTGCATGAAGTATTAATTTTTGAATGCTGTGCTAATTCCTGCCTTTGTTCTCATAAGAAAATTGAAGACAGATAATAAAAAAACAATGAATCTGTCAGGGCTCTTGACTGCATGCCTCAGAAAATGATTCTAGCTATTTTAAGAAATGGAGAAAATCAGAGGTTCTGAGGAAGGACAAGAGTCTGGGGGCCAGAGTGGCGGCCAGACGCCAGGAGAACTTCCTGGTGTTCAACAATAAGAACAAAAGCCAAGTGCCATGTGGTTCTCACGTGGCACCCATGTGGTGGCCCATAGCATTTGCTTCTGTAACGACTTTTCATCTTACTCTTCCACCTCTAGTTCTCAAAAGTGCTGTTATAGAGACGTTGCCCATCTCTATGACACCTTCCTGCCCTGCGACTGTGCTCAGAGAGGGATCTGGAAAAACTGGCTCCCTGTGGTTCTGAAGGCTGCGCTGCCTCCCTCATTACTACACTCAATGGGGAATTCTAGAAAAGGAAGATGAGGGAGACAGTAGCAGGAAACGGATGTTCAGAGAAACTATGAATATTCGTCATGTGCCGCACACTGAGCTAAAGGGTTAACCTACATGTTCTGAGATAATTATCACAATTTATGTGGCTTTATAATTCTCAATGTTCAGAAAACGAAACTAAAGGATAGAGAGAGTAAAAACTCTAAGGTAACTCAATTTATAAGTGGAGTGAGAATGAAAACTCAGCAAGTTCAACTCCATGTACACATTTGACCAGACTCAGGGCACTTACACTTTAATACCTTTCTATATTATTAACTGGTCCCATACAATTCAGTTAATTAGTGACTGAATTGTAACTACAAACTGTTAACTATTGTCACTTTCAGGGGGTATATAATAACGTGTTCTCTCCCAAGGACTTGGAAATAATGGGAATAAGAATGTGTTCAGACTAAAATTATGAGTTGAATATGTAATAAATGAGGGCATGAATAGATAGCAGGGTGTAAAGGGAACTGTGTCTGTTGGTTCAGAATTTTGGTTGAGACCCTTAAGATTAGAAAAAATAACGGTGTTACAAGGTCAAGTGATGTTCAAAAGTCAATCACCCAACTTGAGAGTATATAAAAGGAAGTAAGAATATTGGTCAAAAAGTTTAAATAGTGGGCATTTAGTGGGAGAGGTTGGTTGAATGCTAAGCACTTTTATTCCTTCCTTTTTATTGGGAAGCGTGAGTCCATGCTTGCTTCCTCCTTACCTCCAACCAGGAAAGGGGATGATTTAAAGAGAAGCAATTGGAAAATATGACCTGTGCCCACCAGAGATTGTGGGGTACAGAGATTAGTGCCAACCCCTTTCTGGATCAGTGTACATGTAGGGTGCTTAATGTGGCCAGCTGTGATAAAAAAGCACAGGGAGAGCAAGTTGACCTTCCAGACTTTGGTAGGTCTTCTCAAAATTCAGGTGGACCTCAGAGTCAGTAGCTGAGTTTGGTTTACCTTAAAAATACTCCAGCCCATGTGAACCAAGCGTCAGTGTGAGTCACCATATCAAAAAGACTCTTGGGGAGTACTTGAGAAAGGTGATCCATAAGGAACTGAGTCACTTGTATCAGAAAGAGATGCAGTGGAAGGTTCTCAAAAAGGCCTTCAAAAATTCTCAGAACAGCCCCACGAAGCAAAGCACTAAAGTCCCCAGAATCAGATTTCAACCAGTCTCCTTGCCTCTGACTCCCTCTACTCCCTGTTACCATTCTGGGATCTGGAGGCAAAAAGTAAGTGAGGAGAAAGAATAAAAGTGAAAATGGGATAAATAGGATCATCCTGTCATGCCCCACTCCCTCCCCACTGCAGGCATTCAACTAAGTCCAGGTGGGATGATGTGAGTACAGGAAAAAGCTTAAATTGGAGGAACAATTGAAGCTTTAATATTAGACTCAACTCTGCTCTTTAATAACTGAGAACAATAAAGCTTCTTAGCAGGTGAAGATGAGCAGAAAGACTAAAGGATATGTCTCAGGTTTTGAGTAGGGAAGGATGATTTGACAGAGCAACTTAAAAGAAAAGTGACAACAATAAAAATTAAAGTTGATTTCTGCTGGCTTACTACTCCAGCTCATTCAATAAATCAGCTTTAGACATAAAAGATCAGCTGAAAAAGGTAAACTGGTTCGGAGTCTGCGAAGTATGACTGTAAATGAATTGAATTCATAAACATATCTAAAGAAAGAATAGGCCAACAATAGGAAATGGACATGGACATCCATGGATGAAAACATTGACAAATGGTACTATAAGACATTAGGCCTAAGAAGATGAGAGAGAAAAATGGGAGAGGGGATAGGATAATTATGTAAATAATTAAATAGAAAAGTGGTTATAGTGATGTCTAAATATTATTAAATTCTTCTCATGTGGGAGACACTCAGCTAAGCATTGCGATAGAGTCAATTATTTTAATCCTTTCAAAAATAACACAAAGTAACTATTATTTCCATTGTACAAATTAAGAAACTGAGTCACAAAGAGGTAAGAGAATTTGCTCAAGGTCATAGGTAGTTAATGTCATCAGAGATGCATACAAAATTATACTAATTAAAAACTTAATTGTTGGAACAAACTATAAGTGTATCAGGTCTTAAGAGGACAGGATAGAGACATTGAATAGGCCTAAAATAGGATTTAGTTTGGCCTTTTGGCCAATTGTGTTAAATCAAGCTAACCTAATTTTTCATTTCACTGAGTCTGTTGCAAATTAAGTCTGATCTCATTAATGTTGTCTAAGTTGAATGCTTTTGGGGGAAAAAAATAACTCTATTAAGCCATAAAGACACAATTAGTGAAATGTATTAGATGTGATTATAATGTGACGGATTATTTTTATAAGCGTACCAAACTTACAGACTCAAATGAATATTGAACTTTATACTATTAACTTTGAAAGAATAGGCCATGTAGTAATGAAGTTTGTCTTGTTGAAAACTTTTTTTCTCCTCATTTTTAAGTTCAGCTCAGAGAAGTTTTCAAGGCATATCAAAAATATCTGCATTTACAGACAAATAATATTAACAAAAAATCATATTACCCAGTTTGATAAGCCAGACTTTTCCCACAATTACTTTGCCATGTTTCTAGAGATCAAATCGATTTTCTAATTACAAAACTATGTATTGAAGGCATTCCTAAGAGTAATTAGAAGATATTATTACAGGGAATATTCCTCAGATAGTTTGAACGGTGGCAGGAACAGCAATAGAAGCTTGGAGACTACTAGGTAATTACTTTGAAAAGACAGCATTCAAAGTATATTTGAAAAGTATTGGTCATGGAATTTTATACTTATACTCTAATAATATTTACTAGTTGAATAATTTCATACATCCTTATGCATCTAGTGATAGGGATTGATTTAAATCAAAAGCTTCAATATATTAATAGTATTAGACCAAGTAACGCCACTTTGAGTTCACATCTCATATCTATAAATAAACAAAATCTTAACTATAGAAAAGAGAGCATTATGCACTACTATTATGGTTCCTATGGAATTACTTATAACTGCACACAATTGCCAGCAGTTTGCTGAAATATGAAATGTTTATCACCATTTTGTGAACCCCTTATGACCATTTTTTTTTTTTTGAGGAAGATTAGTCCTGAGCTAACATCTGCTGCCAATCCTCCTATTTTTGCTGAGGAAGACTGGCCCTGAGCTAACATCTGTGCCCATCTTCCTCTACTTTATATGTGGGATGGCTTGCCATGTTCACACCCGGGATCCAAACCGGTGAACCCTGGGCCACTGAAGTGGAACATGCGCACTTAACCGCTGTGCCACAGGGCCAGCCCCTGAGCATTTTACAAAACAGAAAATGACACATAGCTGAATGGCAGGAAATGCACGAAACATTCAAAAGATGGTTAGTTTAGGTGACAGGTTTATGGATAACTTTCCTTTTCGTTTATTTCCTTTCCTTTCTTTATTTTTTTTCATATTTTCAAATCTTTCAACAAAGTCCAGCATCACGTATTACTAAAATGACAACATATTAATATTCACTATCAGAATAAAAATAAAGGTGGTATAATTATACAAGGCTATGGAGACCAGGAGGTGGGAGAATTGATCGCCATTCAGAGACTGCCTACCACACTCTGTCCTGTGGCTCCCGTGAGTTATGTCCTTCCTATATGCAAAATACACTCACTCCTTTTGAGGGTTTTCAAAAAGCATCTGCTCAAAATCCAGAATCTCATTTTTTATATCAGGTCCAGCTGTGAATGAGGCTCCCTTGTTCTTTAAGTATTTCTTGAATATTGTTCCACTTGATTTCCCCCTGTGAAATTGAGGAGGCGAGTTATCCGCCTTCTCACATAGTCAATAGGAAGCGGTGGGATAGCCCTAGGAGCGCTCTTACAGACATTCTTGTTTAAAATTGGGAGTAATTGGAGGAACGAAGGAATCACTGACCTAGACCAATTCTGCTATCCAGTTAGGCAAATGCTGGACATTTCTTGAATAGATTGCAAGTCCCTGGAATCGTTCTCCATTGCTTTCATTGTCATCCTTTGGAATCTTAGTTCTGCCCTCTGAATTATCCTTCCTTTTCCATTGCTCCTTTGGCTTGTGTTTGCTGTTGAGCAGCAATTTCAGCTTACTTTCTGCCAGCATAATTTGGAGGGTCCAAAGTGTTCTCCTTCTGTACTGTTTCTGTCCCTCTCAGTAAATGCTGGAACTAATTCTGCATGTGTAAATCTTTAAGAAATTTGTGGATCTTTTGTGAGTTTTCTTGGTGACTACTGTATTAGACGAAAGCCTCAACTGCAGATCTTTGTGAGATACATCCCTCTCTATCTTGGCCTTCTGCTGAGGGACAATGCCTTCATTCTTCTTAGAAGCTTACTGTTTGATCGAGAGAATCTATGATGAATACCTTTAAAATCTTTAGAAGATTTTTGTCTTTGGCTTCATCTTTAGACCATATTTTTCTTGCAGGGTCCTGGATTTGAACTTGGCCTGGAAGTCATTGTTTTATTCTAGTATCAAATACCATCTGAAGAGGCTGAGGATTTTCAAAACTCTTGCATCTTACTCCTTTTATTTAATAGTTCCTTCTTCAATTTATCTCCTCTCAACATTTTACTATAAGAAGCGAGAAGTCAGGTGACATCTTCAAAACTTTGGTTAGAATATTAGACAGATACATCCAGTTCCTTAGGTGCGTTTGCTATACTCCATTTAAATGTTATTCCACTGCATAAGAAGAATGCCCTTTTCTACCATCTCAGTAGGTATGTGTGACTGTCCTTTAAGCCCTCACCAGCAACTTCTTCAAGTCTGAAATTCCGTGGTGTGTTCTAGGCATTTTGACTTTTTGCAAATGTTTTCCTGAAAGCTCATTGCCTGGTCCCATATTTTAGGCTTTTGTTACTGCTACTTATTGGTACCAAAATCTGTATTAGATATTTATTATTACACAACAAATTACCAGAAAACCTTAGTTATCTTATAATTTCCGTGAGATATGGTCCAGCATCCAAGTACAGCTTAGCTGGGTGCCTTTCCCATAGTTTTCTTATGAAATTCAGGCAAGTTGTTCCCTGGGGTTGTGGTTTCATCTGGAGATTCGATTGTGGAGGTGGGTGGTGGTCTGAGTCCACATTCATTCATGTGTTTTTGGCAGGCCTTGTCCCCTCATTGCACGGGCTTCTTGACTTGGATGCCTCATGGCCTGGAATCTGACTTCCTTTAGGGTAAGCAAGTTAAGAAAAAGCAAGAGAGAGCATGCAAGAGCACTATTGTGTGCCCAAGATGGAAGCCACAGTCTAATTTCAGAAGTGATACCCTGTCCTTTCTATTGTATTCTATCCATTAGAATTAAGTTAATAAGTTCATTTCCTATGCAAGAAAAGAGAAGGGATACTAGTAGGTTGATATCATTTAAGCCCTTCTTGTAAGTTAGCCACCATTCCAACACTTCCACCAAATTAATTCACCTCTGGTACTTCACATGTGTGAAACACATCCTGATCCACTCTAATGCAGCTCAGAAACACTTGAGCTTGTCCCTGAAAACAACCAAGTAACCAAGTTGTTATGATCCAATCTATATCATAAATTTACACCCTGAACAACTCACCAACATGCTCTATTAAAATGGAAGATACGCATAGAAAATTCAAAACCTGCTTATAAGAACTTTTTGATAGCATGTTACCTCAAATACAGTTTTAATGATCAAAATTGTTAATGTCAGCTATCTTTGGTTCTTTTAGAATTAAGTGAGCTAACTGTTATAAAGAACATAATATAATGCCAACCAAATATTCGTGCTTAATAAATAATAACCACTGCTACTACTATTACAGTCCTGCACCACATAACGACATTTCTGTCAATGACGAGCTGTATATGTGACAGTGGTGCCATAAGATTAGAACCGTATAGCCTAGGTGAGTAGCAGGCTGTACCATCTAGGTTTGTATAGGTACACTCTATGGTGTTCTCACCACAGTGCAATCGCCTAACGATGCATTTCTCAACATAGCCCTGTCGTTAAGTGATGCATGGCTATTATTATCCTTGTAATCATTATTGAATAAATATGCATCACTTTTTAGAAATACAAGAAGTCTCCTTGAAATAGTTGTTGAATGAATAGGTGTAGCCTTTTTAATATTTTTTTCTGTTTTTCCCGCAACACAGGTCTACAAAATACATGGTTAATAAATCATATTTGAACAGATTTTACCTTCCACAATTTAAGACAAATAAATTTGTGCCAATGGCTTATGCCTGGATTCTTCAAACATAAGCAAAGAACAGTTTGCTTTGATATGGAGATCTCCCTATGTTTTAAAAAAATTATTGAAGCATAACATGCATGGTGTAAATACAGAAAACCACCTATATTGGGGGTACTCATATATAGCTTTCTGAATTTTCACAAAGTACTGATGTAAACAGTACACAAATTTAGAAACATTATCGGTAATCCAGAATTTCCTTGAGCTCTGTTCTGGTCTCCACATCCCCAAAAGGGGAACCACTGTTTGAGTTTTTAAACCATAGATTGTTTTGCCTACTTATGAAACTTGTATGATTTTCTACACTTTAGTGTTTGAGTTATTTCACCCTGCAGTATTTGTGAGATCTATCCACACTATTGTCTACATTTATAGATCATTCATTTTCAATGCTGCATAATATTCCACTGTGTGACCCTACCATAATTTATCCATTCTGTTGCTGACTGGAACTTTTTTCAGTTTTTGTATATTATAAATAGTGTTATGACAAACATTCTTATACATATTTTTTGGTAAACATGGTTTGCACTGCTTTTGGGGTATACGCCAGATGTGGACTTATTGGATTGTAGATTATGTATATATTATGTTTTAGTAGATAGTGGCAAAGAGTGTGTGAATGTGTCTGAGAGTTCCCACCAGCAGTTTATGACTGTTTTGTTTGCTCCCCATCTTTGAAAACACTTAGTATCTTTGTAATGCACTGAATGTTTATGTGCCCCCCAAATTCAAATGTTGAAACTCTAATCCCAATGTGATGGTATTTGGAAGTGGGGCCTTTGAGAGGTAGTTAGGTCATGAGAGTGGGGCCCTCTTGAATAGGATTAGTGCCCTTTTAAGAAAAAGCCAGAGAACTAGATAGCGCTCTTTTCTAGCAGGTGAGGATAGAATGAGAAATCTGCTGCCTGCAAACCAGAAGAAGTCTCTCCCCCAACCATGCTGTCACCTTGATCTCTGACTTCCAGCCTACACAACTGTGAGAAATAAATTCTGTTGCGATGTGGCCCAGTTTATGGCATTTTGTTATAGCAGCCCAAACTATGACAACCATCTGCCATTTTTCATTTCATTACCTTCATTTCATTGGGAATATATTGATACCTCATTACGGATTTAATTTATATAAGACATAGGCTCAATCTCTTAATGGAAAGAGTGTTAAACATTGTGGATATCATTAAGTTGCCAGAAAAGAATTAGATATAAGGACTAAAGAGTAATATCCTAATCACATAGTTGGCATGAAAATATCTGTTAAATCAAGTTTATCTTAGAAGGTTAGGAAAGAACATAAATAAATGTTTTGGACCTTATATTTACATAATAAATTGATTTTTTTATTTGTGGTAAACATCATTAATTGCACACACACAATTTTGTATCTACCAAGTAGTATACACAATTTTGTAATCTACCAAGTACATCAATTTTTTGGCAAGGGTAATAGTCATGAGATCCTATTTACAATAATAAAATTTACAGTCATGTTCCTTCTTATCTCATTCACTATTTCCAAAATTTACCCCAAGCTTAAATATTTAATTCTTTAATGTCCTTATAATGATCAACACAAAAGTATAAACTGATTATTAAATATTTTTGTAGATAGTAAAACAGCTTGTAAAATTTCACTGGGACTAGATCTGTAGATTTATTATTGAATTTTCTTAACACTTGAACTTAAAACATTTTTAAATCATCCAGGAAATCAAGAATGTTGAGATAAGATTCAAAATTTACTTGTACTATTCTAATGCTATAGAAAAATTTTATATCACTCAGTTTGGAATTCGAATATTTACCTCATGTATTAATGTCTGATAACAAGGAATAAATTGCAGAATTCTGAATTAAAATTAATTTCAAATTCCACTTCAAAAATTTCATCTTAGATTCTGAAAGTTCTTTAAGTAAGCATGTCACATGTGAACTGCCTATTAGTATTAGAAAAGGCATAAAGAATACAGTTATAAGGAAATTAGTCACTATACTCATTAAATCAGACAATTAAAACATCAAAAATATTAGCATATAAAATAAAAGTGGATTTCATGGAAATGTATACAGCCATATACATAGCATAATAAATTTCTTAAGCTAGATAACTATCTGCAATAAAAATAAGAATAAAAGAAGAAATAAACATAACAATATAAAACTTGGGTATGTATGTGAAGCTTAAAACTATCTTCATTTGCATATCTAATTGCACCTCATGCTAAATCCAATCAAAATTGTAGCTAGATTTGAAATTGGACTCTCAAAGGTATTTGACAGAATGTTCTACAAACCAGGGTCTTGGAGCAAGATATTACAGTCTTTACACTGGGTTTATAGGAAGCCTGCAGAAAATCTAGATTTAGTGTTAGAGAAAAAGTAGCTTTATTTCCTTTCTATCAAAATCAAAATATAATGATGTATATTTTAGTGTAAATTATTATTTTTTTATTGAAGAGTATAATGCTAATCAATAGCCATTTGCTAGGATACCTCATCCACTTTAGGTTGATTTTGTCTTGTTTTTAAGCTTTGGCTTTGAAATATTTCCCACTAGGCTACCAAGAGAAGTCGTCCAGACAACTTAAAGACTATTACTGGAAACGTAGCACTGTGGACTTTAGTTTGTCTGTACCTTTCCATATTTACAGCATAGTTTACATCTGTCAGCCATATTCTATCACTTTTCCATTTTTTATTTATTTTTGCAAATTCAAAAAGAAAGCTAAGTTTAAAACAAACTAAGAGGACCCAGGCAAATGGGTAACATTGGTTTTGATGGTTACACCTTTCCAAGGAATAATCCATTGTTTTAGATAAATAGTAATTTTTTAATATACAGAGTCAATGTTTTTAATTCAAGGGTATCATATTTCTCCCTCTAAAATATTATTGGGCTTTTAGTTGCAGATTTTTAAATTTATCTAACAAGTTTAATAGTTAAGCAGTTTACTTTGTTTTAATGATCTCAAGTTTATAATAGTATTGTTTTGGTATTATAGGAGAAAGAAAAAAGTTATAAAATATGGCTTTTTATCTCAGGAAACTTTCAATTTATTTGTGAGATTGCTACATAAAAAAACATAGTAAAATAATAAATGAATATTTGTGATAATAATATTGAAATATTTACATTGTCTTTATCCAAAATCTGGATTTAAGTTAATAGATAATTCCTTGTTGATTGTGATAATCAGTAGAATATTATAACTAGGACATGAGCTGACTTTGAAAAATGACTAAATGTAGGCAATATAAATAGAGAAAAAGGATCATTTTAATTTTGAGAAGAGATATAAAAGAGTCAATTAAAAACTTGAAGAATTGCAAGAAAGCAAAATATCTGTTAATAAAATCAGAATTTATATATTATGTTTATACACATTTTATATATAACATATAGTTGTCATATATATAATTTTTATATTATCTATATTATTCTATATATAAAATTATATATATTATGTAATGTGTATTGTAATGTATATGATATATATTATATTTTATCTAAGAAACAAAGTGGGAAGATCTTTGAAATTTAAAATAAAACATGCAGACAACTTTAGTATCTAGATTTTTAAGGATGTATTGGAACCACTGAAATTTTTTGAGCATGGAATATAAATATAAATTTAAATGTGTAGCAAGTCAAAGAACAAATTGGACTGGAAAAAGGAGGAAAACAGAAAAGACTCCTGATGTTAGCTTGCTAAGCATGTATAATCAAATAAAATAAAGGAATCACTCCTCACTTTCATAACCATAAGCAACTAGGATCTATATCCTAGAGTTCAAATGTATATATATATTAGATGTTTTTAAACATCCATAAGACATTCTAGATTAAAACAGATATAGACAAGATGAAAATGCGATGAGATTCAGCAACTTACAGAAATTCTTTTAGTCATGTCTCTTGTTTCTCAGTTTCCAAACACGTATGAGTATATAAAAGAAAGTTACCAGTAGTTTTAAATACACTGCACTCAAAATATGCTAATAGTTTTCAGTATATTGTTAGAAGCAGAAATTTTCTTTAAAGCAAATATTTCTTCTATCCTCCAAATTGTAACTTGAGTAACCTCTCTTACTCATGCAGATGCAAGTAGACAAGAGGCTCATTGCCCTGGAGAAGCAGAAAAAAAGGATCGCTTTTTGTGGTTTGCTAGAGGAGAGACCCAACAACTCAATACTCCCATATTTACAGAGCCAGTTGATAGTAAGGAGACACGGAGATTTGGAGGAATATGGGTATGGAAATGTAGTCCTGTTCTCTCTTGACTTTTATTTTAATGCCAGTTAAGGTTTTCTTGTGGGAAAAATAACCGAAAACGTTGTCCAGCAAAAACCATGGGGAGAAGGCAAGACTGGCCTTAAACTACAATCTCCCACAATGACTTTAGGAGCACTACCATTGTCTAATGAGAAAATCTGTCCTAGATGCATTAAGTAAGCCACCCAGGATCACATAGCAAGAAAAATGGCAGAGCAGGATTTGAGCCTTAATAGACTGACTCTGCAATTCTAGCCTTGACCAGATGTTGGTACTCTACAGAGCCTCGGCAGAACTAGTCATGAGGGCGGCCCTTCCATCCCTCCCTCAAGGTGGATGCATTATCAGTTCTCAGTCAGTAATTGCAGAGTCTTTTTCTACATAGGTCATAATCTCTGGAAAAAGCAATGGTAGACTCCAGACTCAAAAGACATAAATGTTCAGGTTTAAGCATATCTGGGTTCAGGTTTAAGCACAAAGAGGAAGAAAAAAGCTCAGCACTAATCTTTTGAGAACCTCATAAGCCTTAGGATATCTTAGAGTTTTCAGAAAAGGAAGGGAAGTTTAACTTGGACATATTGTTATTTTGGTTTTAAATATAAGATAAACCCAGCATTAGCAAAGCTGTCTTTCTTATGAAAAGAGGTATAATGGGTTAAATTGTGATCCCCCCTCAAAAAAAAATATGTCCAAGTCCTAATTCCCAGAACCTGTGAATGTGATCTTATTTGGACCAGGGGCTTTGCAGATGTGATTGAGTAACAGACCTCAAGATGACACCACCATGGATTTAGGGTGGGCCCTAAACACAATAACAATGTCCTTATAGACACACACAGGAGAGAAGACAATGAGAAGATGGAGGCAGAGATTGGAGTTACTCAGGAACCATAGGAAGACTTGGAGCCACCAACCTGGAAGAGATAAGGAGCTGATTCTTCCCTAGAGCCTCTGGGGGGAGCGCTACCCTGACAACATATTCATTTTGGTCACTGGCCTTACAATCAGTGACAGAATAAATTTCTGTTTTCCTAAGCCAATCAGTTTATAGTAATTTTTTACAGCAGCCCTAGGAAACTAATACAACAGGATTAAATAAAAATCAGCCATTCCTAACCTTTCTAATATTGATTATACATTGAAACAAGGAAAATTCTGATCTGGCCACCTTTTAATCTCTCACATGGATATGTAAGTAAAACATTTCAGAGTCCTCTTGGCAATATATCTTTATACTTGATGTGGAACTGCATCAATAACTTGAATGTTATTTGTTTTATCAAAGATGTCAAATCGTTGGAAGAGAGATTTTGTAACGAAAAAATAAAAATGGAATAATTTGTATCTTTGGCTTTCTGGTTATTAAAAGCTCTTTGGAGGTCGTCTTAGTTTTGGATAAGTACTGCTTCAATTTTTGTAGGTAGTGTGAATGCGTAGTTAAGCCTAGTAATTTCAGACAATGTGAGTTAATGTTGAGCTCCAACACTATGAGTTGTGTGTCCTTGGACAATTTGCTTACCTTCTCACAAGAAAAATTTGCTCATCTCTAAAATGAGTAAAATAAGACCACCTGTTATGTAGGAGTTCTGAAGATGAAATAATATAATGAGTGTAGTGTTCTTTTTTATTGTTAATAGGATAATAGTTCTTCAGAGAAGTAGAGCAATGATTGCAAAGATAATACATGAACCATATTTAGCAGAGTGCCAGGCATATGACAGCACAGTCATATTATTATGACTTTCTTTTTATTGCTATTATCACTTATATTATTATTGTGTTTTCAATTTGACTTTAATTATTTCTCAATTGCAGAAAAATGGGGAAAAAGTGTACAAGAATGCAATTTATTCTTTAATATTGAAAAACCTATATAAACCTCATTATAATGATTTGTTCAATTTCAGAGAGAAAAATTTATTTTAACATCTAAAGTTTATTACTTTTACATTAAGTAGTTAATTTTTACTCAAAAATGAATAGGCACTTTATTTGTTAATAGCTTCTCAAATTTTAATTACCTCAGAACATCTGTGTAGTTACCTCATGTGGCAGGCTGCTTAATCAGTTTGTTAATAAGAAGGAGAAAGATTAAAAATATTTCTATTGTTAAGTCTCTTTTTAGGTTCATTGATAAGGTCCATGTAATTCATATGCCCATATAGTCTAAAAGTCTTTTTTACAAATAACTTATGAAATAATTTCTTTAGACAGAGCCCCAGTGTCAATGGAATAATGAAGTAGTACATATCTCTTAAACATTGCTTGCAATGCTTTTTTTTTACACAGAACAATCTTATGAAACACTTGAAAGAAAGTTCAAATATATTTCAAAGTCATTAAGAGTAGAGGTATAGTTTGTTAACTTATCTACTTTACTATAAATATATCGACTGTAATTTGTAATTACTTGTATATTTGGAGAAGTTAGAAGTTCTATTTTTCTTTATAGAAAACTTCTCTTACTTGAGAGATGGATTAAAATAGTTTATTCCTCAGTTTTATTTTATTTTATTTATGCAGTGTCTAAAACAAAACATTTGGGGAGTTTGGTGTCAAGATGGTGGTGTAGGCAGACTCTGAACTCAACTCCTCCCAAGGACACAACAAATTTACAACTACTCTTGGAACACTTACACCTGAGAGAACTTCAAACTGGATAAGAAGAACCCCTGTGACAAGGAACAGTCCTGGCTGAGGTGGAAAAGGCAGGAATTCTTTTCTGAAGAGCAAAAGAACACCTTCCCAAGCTGAGGTGCTTCATGGCAGGCCAGGAGCAACCATAAGGTGTACAGCTTTCCCTGGAGGAGTGGGGGACCTGAGCAGGGGAACGTTACTGCTATAAGCATCTTACGGACTCAGCACAATGAAGACAAGTGTCATAATAGCTGACTTTGCTGGCTACTAACAACAATTGAGAATACTTGCAAAAAAGCTATTTGACATAAGGGGAAAAAGCTAGGTCTTAAAGGCCGCATGCACAAATTCACCTCTTTCAGAAAGCAACATAAATCACCAGAAAGAAAGAAACACAGTCCTTTGGTGAAAAGAGATTTGATAGGCTCTGGGTACATTTGGTGAGAGGTGACATCTCTCCAGGAACTGAGACATTGATGACAGCCATTATTGTGACCTAGTATAGGCATGTTGACACAGACACTGGCATAAGCCATTGAAGTTCTTCCCTTGGTTTGTTAGCCCAGGGTCTGTCCCAGCCACTAGAGTATTGATTTAATCCAGCTCAGCCAGGGCAGGCAGTCTGTCTCAGGGACCAGACCTACCCAACAGCAAGCCCATGGGGCAACTTGTGGGCCTGCATAAGCTGGGTGCCTTGATCCTCTGAAGCTAGGTGAGGGGTTCCACCTCTGCAGGGCAGGGCATGTGTATTAAGCAGGTGGAGTATGTGGAACATTGGTGGAGTGTGTGGGATCTCCACACTGGGGCCACTGGGTCAGCTTTAGGGGGTTGGGGCATGTGCACAGGGCATGACTGTGTTGACAGTATGTGTAGCCCTGTGAGTGGTTGGGAATGTCAGCTGCAGAAGACTTATGCTTCTCAAACAGCCACATTTGGGATCAGCCCCACATTCCAAAGTTTGCAACAATTGGGTGCTTCCATGCCTTGGGCCAGTCCCATTCACTTGAAATCCTCAGAGAGCTGACAAAAAATAGCCTTGCAGGCTGGAGGCTGACAGCAATTGTAAGCCCCTGAGATTGACAATCAGCACACTGAGGGCCTATTCACTTAACAGAAAAACTGCCACAGGAATGTGTTATTAGATCTTGCAGCTAACCGTGCTGGGGCACCCCATTCCTGATAAAGTGACTGAATTTTCCATAGCAGCCACACACAGCTGAGAATTACAACCAACCAGCCAGGGAGACAACCTAGATTCTCTGGGCACCTGCAGCAAGAGCAACCCTGCCACAATAGAAAGATACAAATAGCCTACACATAGGTCACTCCTGGGACATTTGGAACTGGTGACAAGAGGAAAGCACACTGCTGGACATCATAAAGCATCTCTTACATAAGGCAACCTCTCCAAGATCAGGAGATATAGCTGACTCACCTAATACATAGCTATAAGCACAGAGAAAGAATCAAAATCAGGAGGCAAAGGAATATGTTCCAAATAAGGGTACACGACAAAAGCCCAGAAAAAGAACTAAACAAAATAGAAATAAACACTATACTTGACAATTAGTTTAAACAAAGAGTCATAAGGATCCTCACTGATCTTGGGAGAAGAATGGGTGAACTCAATGACACTGTCAACAAAGAATTGGCAAATATAAAAAAAAAAAATCAGAAATGAAGAATACAATGCTGGAAATGAAAAATTCACTAAAGGGACTGAATAGCAGAGTAGATGATACAGAAGAATAGATTAGAGACCTGGATGAAAGACTAGAGGAAATCACCCAACCTGGACAGATAAAAGGAAAGAGGATTAAAAAGAACAAGAACAGTCTAAAGGACCTCTGTGACAATATCAGGTGAATTTGTGTTATAGGTGTACCAGAGAAGAGAGAGACAAAAGGGCAGAGAATCTGTTTGAAGAAATAATAGCTTAAAACTTTCCTAACCTAAGGAAGGAAACAGACATCCAGGTACAGGAAACACAGAAAGCACCAAAGAAGATAAACCCAAAGAGGCCCACACCAAGACATATTATAATGAAAAAGTCAGCAATTAAAGATAAAGAGAGAATCCTAAATGTCACAAGAGAAAGGCAAAAAGTTACGCACAAAGGAAACCCCATAAGTCTGTCTGCTGACTTCTCAGGAGAAACCTAACAGTCTAGAAGAGAGCGGCATGATATATTTCAACTACTGAAAGGAAAATCCCTATAGGTAAGAATAGTCTAGCTGTCAAGGTTATCATTCAGAATGGATGGAGAGATAAAGAGTTTCCCAGACAGAAAAATTAAAAGAGTTTATCATCAGGAAATCAGTCTTATAAGAAATGCTAAAGGGACTTATTTAAGTGGGAAAGAGAAGACCACAAAGAGGAATAAGGAAATTATAAGAAAAAAGAGCAATAAAATCAATGGTAAAGGCAAAAATAAAGTAAATGTATGTAGCAGGTCAACCACCTATGAAGCTAATAGGAAGGTCAAAAGACAAAAGTACTAAAATTACCTATTTTCGTGATTACAGGATAATGGATACACAGGTACACACAAAGAGATTAGGAATGATATTAAAAACATAAAATGTGGGAGGAGGGGAGTAAAAGAGTAGAGCTTTTAGAAAGAGGCCAAACAAGGAGACTATCAATTTAATATAGATTGCTATATGCATAGGTTATTATAGATTAACCTCATGGTAATCACAAACCAGAAACCTATATAAATACGCAAAAAACAAAGAGAAAGGAACTCAAACATAATACTAAAGAAAGCCATCAAACCACAGGGGAAGTGAACAAGAGAAAAAGAAAGTAACAGAGAAGAACTACGAAAACATCCAGAAAAAAAGGTAACAAAATGGCACTAAGTACACAGTTATCAATAGCTACTTTAAATGTCAATGGACTAAATACTCCAATCAAAAGTCAAAAGGAGGCCAATTGGATAAAAAAAAAAAAAAGACCCATTCATATGCTGCATACAAGAAACACACATCAGACCTAAAGACACCCACCAAATGAAAGTGAAGAGATGGAAAAGGATATTTGACGTGAATGGGAATGAAAAGAAGTCTGGGGTAGTAATACTTATATCAGACAAAATAGACTTTAAAACAAAAAGTGTGACAATAGACAAAGAAGGGCACTACGCAATGATAAAGGGAACAATCCAAGAAGA
This sequence comes from Equus quagga, assembly GCF_021613505.1. Taxonomy (NCBI): domain Eukaryota; kingdom Metazoa; phylum Chordata; class Mammalia; order Perissodactyla; family Equidae; genus Equus; species Equus quagga. The sequence continues at coordinate 98,554,632 of NC_060275.1, forward strand.
GGATATTACACTTATAAATATCTATGCATCCAACATAGGAGCATGTAAACGTATAAAGTAATTATTAACAGACATAAAAGGAGAAATACACAGTAACACAATAATAGTAGGGGACTTTAATACTCCACTTACACCAATGGATAGATCATCCAACAGGTCTTTAAGGAAATATTGGCCTTAAATGACACATTAGACCAGATGGACTTAGTAGATCTGTACAGAACATTCCATCCAAAAACCACAGAACACACATTCTTTTCAAATGCCCATGGAACATTCTCCAGGAGAGATCACATATTAGGCCATAAAATAAGTCTCAATAAATTTAATAAGATCAAAAAATTACCAAGCATCTTTACTGAGCACAATGGTATGTAACTAGAAATCAACTACAGGAAGGAAGTCAGAAAAGCACAAATATGTGGATATTAAAAAAAAATGCTACTTAACAACAGTTGGGTCAAGGAGTAAGTCAAAGGAGAAATCAAAAAATACCTAGAGACAAATGAAAATGAAAACATGACATGCCAAAATTTATGGGATACAGCAAAAGCAGTTCTAAGAGTGAAGTTTAGAGCAATACAGGCCTACTTCAACAAACAAGAATAATCTTAAATAAGCAATATAACAGTGCACCCAAAGGAACTGGATAAAGAAGAACAAACAAAGGTCAAAATCAGTAGAAGGAAGGAAATAATAAAAATCAGAGCAGAAATAAATGAAATAAAGGCTAAAAAAAATAGAAAAAAATCAATGAAACCAAGAGCTAGTTCTTTGAAAAGATAAACAGGGGCTGGCCCCATGGCCGAGTGGTTAAGATTGCGCACTCCGCTGCAGGTGGCCCAGTGTTTCGTTGGTTCGAATCCTGGGTGCAGACATGGCACTGCTCATCAAACCACGCTGAGGCAGCATCCCACATGTCACAACTAGAAGGACCCACAACTAAGAATATATAACTATGTACCAGGGGGCTTTGGGGAGAAAAAGGAAAAAAAAATTTAGAAAAATCTTCAGAAAAGATAAACGAAATTGACAAATCTTGACATGGACTCACCAAGAAAAGAATAGAAAAGGCTCAAATAAAGAAACTCAGAAATGAAAGAGAAATTAAAATGGACACCTCAGAAAAGCCCAAGATTTTAAGAGAACACTACAAAAAGCTATATGCCAACAAATTGGATAATATAGAAGAAATGGATAAATTCTTAGAATCATACAACTTCCCAAAACTGAATCAAGAATAAATAGATAACTTGAATAGACCAATCACCAGTAAAGAAATTGAAACAATAATTTAAAACCTCTAAAAAATAAAACTCCAGGACCAGATGGCTTCCCTGGTGAATTCTACCAAACTTTCAAAGAAGACTTGATACATATCCTTCTCAAACTCTTCCAAAAAATTTGAAGTTGAATGGAAGCTTCCTAACTCATTTTATGAAACCCACATTATCCCAATACCAAACCAGATAAGGACAACACACAAAAGAAAATTACAGGTCAATATCACTGATGAACATTGATGCAAAATCCTGAGCAAAATACTAGCAAATTGAATATAACAACACATTAAAAAGATCACACACCATGATCAAGTGGGATGTATTCCAGGGATGCAGGGATGGTTCAATATCCACAAGCCAATTAATGTGATACACCACATTAACAAACTGAAGAATAAAAATCACATGATCTTCTCAATAAATGCAGAGAAAGCTCTTGACAAGATACAGTGTCCATTTATGATAAAGCTGAATAAAATGGGAACAGAAGGAAAATATCACAAAATAATAAAGGCTATATATGACAAACCCATAGCTAATATCATTCTCAATGGAGAAAAACTGAAAAGTATCCCTCTAAGAACAGGAACCAGACAAGCATGCCCACTTTCACCACTCTTACTTAACACGGTATTGGAAGTCCTAGCCAGAGCAATCAGGCAAGCAAAAGAAATAAAAGGATCCAAACTGGAAAGGAAGAAGTGAAACTGTCACTATTTGCAAATGATACTATTTTTTGTATAGAAAACTCTAAATAATAGACCAAAAGACTTTGAGAAATAATAAACGAATACGGTCAAGTTTGAGAATACAAAATCAACGTGCAAACTCAGTTGCATTTCTATATACTAACAACAAACTAGTAGAAATAGAAATTAAGAATACAAACTCATTTATAATTGCAACAAGAAGAATAAAATATCAGGAATAAATTTAACCAAAGGTGGGAAAGATCTATACACCAAAAACTATAAAACATTGTTCAAAGAAATTAAAGATAGAAAGAAATGGAAAGATATTCCCTGATCTTGGATTGAAAGAAGCAACATAGTTAAAATGTTTATACCTCCTAAAGCAATCTACAGATTCAATGCAATCCTTATCAAAATTCCAACGTTTTTCACAGAAATAAAACAAAGAATTCTAAAATTTGCATAGAACCACAAAAAATCCCATATAGCCAAAGGAATCCTAAGAAAAAAGAACAAATATGGAGGTATCACATTCTCTAATTTCAAAATACACTATAAAGCTATAGCAACCACATGTAAAACATTACGGTACTGACACAAAAACAGACACACAGATAAATGGAACAGAATTGAGAGCCCAGAAATAAATTCACACATCTATGTACAGTTATTGACAAACAAGCCAAGAACACACAATGGAGAAAGGAAAGTCTCTTCAATAAATGGTGTTGGGAAAACTGGACGGCTGCATGCAAAAGTGTGAAAGTAGCCCATTACCTTACACCGTGCACAAGAATTAACTCGAAATGGATTAAAGACTTGAATATAAGACCTAAAACTGTGAAACTTCTAGAGGAAAACATAGGTAGCATACTCTTCAACATTGGTCTTAGAAGCATATTTTCAAGCACTATATCTGACTGGGCAAGGGAAACAATAGAAAAAATAAATAAATGGGACTACATCAAACTAAAAAGCTTCTGTACAGCAAAGGAAACCATCAACAAAATGAAAAGATGACCTAACGATTGGGAGAAGATATTTGCAAACCATGTATTTGATAATGGAGTAATATTCAAAATATATAAAGAACTCATACATCTCAACCACAAAAAAACCCCTAACCACCCAATTAAAAAATGGTAAAAATATCTGAGCAGACATTTCTCTGAAGAAGATATACAGATGGCCAACAGGCACATGAAAACATGTTCAACATCATCAACTATCAGGGAAATGCAAATCAAAACTACAATGAGATATCACCTCACTCCCATTAGAATGTCTATAATTAACAATGCAGGAAACGTGTTGAAGAGGATGTGGAGAGAAGGGAACCCTTGTACACTGCTGGTGGGAGTGCAAACTGGTGCAGCCACTATGGAAAATAGTATGGAGATTCTTCAAAATATTAAGCATGGAACTACATACCATCCAGCTATTCCACTGCTTGGTATTTATCCAAAGAACATGAAAACACAAATGCATGAAGATACACACACCCCTATTTCCATTGCAGCATTATTTGCAATAGCCAAGACTTGGAAGCAACCTAGGTGCCCATCAAGGGACGAATGGATAAAGAAGATGTGGTATATATACACAATGGAATAATGCTCAGCCATAAGAAACAATGAAATCCAGCCATTTGTGACAACATGGATGGACCTTGATGGTACTATGCTAAGTGAAATATGTCAGAGGGAGAAAGTCAAATACTGTATGATCTCACTCATAACTAGAAGATAAAAACAACAGCAAACAATCACATAGAGACAGTGATTGGATTGATTGTTATGAGAGCGGAAAGGGGGAGGGGGGAGAGTGAAAGGGGAGATTAGGTGCATGTGTGAGTGTTGATGGATTCTGATTGGTCTTTGGGTGGTGAACATGATGTAATCTACACAGAAATTGAAATCAAATGATGTACTCCTGAAATTTATATGTTATAAACCATTGTTGCTACAATAAAAAAAATTAAGGGGACCGTCCTTGTGGTGCAGTGGTTAAGTTCGCGTGCTCCACTTCAGTGACCCAGGGTTCACAGGTTCAGATCCCAGGAGTGGACATACACACTGCTTATCAAGCCATGCTGCGGCAGATGTCCCACATATAAAGTAGAGGAAGATGAGCACAGATGTTAGCTCAGGGCAAGTCTTCCTCAGCAAAAAGGGGAGGATTGGCAGCAGATGTTAATTCAGGGCTAATCTTCCTCAAAAAAAAAAAAAGAAAGAAAAGAAAAAGTGACCATCTTAATCCCTTGGACTTTTCATTTATGCAACAAAGATAATAATACTGACTGCAAAAGGCAGGTATGAGGATTATATGAGTTACATGTACAGCGCGGCCCATAGTGACTGAAATAGTGTAACCTTCCAATAAATTTTAACAGCCTAGTAATTGCTATTGGAGTGAGGAGCTAAAATTCAATAAGCACCTACCATGTGTCTGAAACTGTTCTAGCATCTTACATTATGAATTCATTTTATCATAACAATAATCTTTGAGGTAGATTTTCTCATTATTCCCATCATGCTGGTAGGAAACTGGGAACAGGCAAATAATCATAACAAATAATCCTAGTCTGAGTAAAGCTACTAGAATTGAGTATAAAATTCAGTTCTGCACCAAGGCAATAACCTTAATTAATTTAGCCAAGCAAAAATAAGAAACAAAAAACATTGATTACCTTTGACGACTGACTTCTCCATTTTACACAATATAAATCATGGGATATTGTCCATTTATTCTGTCGTCTCTTACTAACTCAGATTTTCTAAAACAACATGCTCATTAGCACTAAGAACTTCTTAATGAGACAGATACTTTTGAATATGATGAAAGATTAATATAATTCTTCTCATTTCAAAGACAAGAAAATGCTACTAACTTCAAGTTTAAACGGTCTCATTTGATTTAAGGATGTGTAAGACCATACACTCATCCATGCATAAACACACACTCACAGACACACACAGCAACATTCACTTTAGAGCATGTTCTAAATGATAGAAGACAATTTTCTGTAACTCTGATGTCAACAAATTTCTACCCTTAAATTAATAATCTATCCCATTGACTGGCAAGGATCTATGTTTTTATTTTTCTTAGGTTTTAGTAATCATTAGGGGTTATAACCTTCTGATTAACGGGGATAGCTTACGGTTTTGAGCAGGGAGTTTTAGTTCCCCATGCCCAAACCCCACCCTACACCACAAATATTTCATTTTTTCTTTATTCTTTTAGTGCATGTGATCTTGTTTTCAATGCTTCACTATATAACCCTACCGCCATCCTCTCTCATCAAATTGGAAATTAATTTAAGTAAAGGATCGGGAAAAAAATGTTTTATTGTGCTTTGGTAGGTATCGAGGATGTAACCTGGATGATTTACAACGTGCAGTTACGCCCATAAGCTCTGGGCAACTTGAGAAAGTATCTCTGTGCTAACATGAGGAACTGAATGGTCCAGTTAGACTCCCATGAATCAAAGACCTTGCCTAGGATCCAGCCTTGTTAATTTCAAGCATGCAAACAATCAAGGGGCATCGTCAAATAAGGGGAGGTTTTCTCCCAGATCCTTCTGTTTCACATCAGACACATGCTTTCTGACTCAGAGTAGATCAATTCTCTAAATGAACTATGGGGATAATCTTACACGGTAAAGAACGTTTAAGTTTGAGACATCTCTATTTTATATCCCAGGCAGTTGTGTAGCTTACATGACATTCTCCAAAGAGTCATGTCTTGTGAATCCATAGATTCCAGGTTTACTTACTATAAGCAATACTAAACTGGGCTCATTCTGCTAAGAGCAATCCATAGCTAGTACTCTCAGCAAATACCATTAATCTGTTTACTAAAATATCTATCAGGACATTTATAAGGAGATTAGACTACATCTACTACTTGTTTGTTTTCTGCTGGAATATTCTCCTATAATCTGGAGAGAAATGAATCATAGCCCAACTGGCTTAATTCCTTTCTTCTCAGTCTAAATAAATAGAAATGCAATTTATGAGTTAGGGTACAGGATAAACTTAGTTCTTTCTCTGTTGACTAGCCTAATTTATACTCTCTGTCTCTGAATTATGTTGGAAGATCCACATTCAATATAGGAATCCTCTCTAAACCAGAATGTGTCTCAGGAGAATGATATCTGCTTCATGGGCCTGTATCCAGCCACATTACTAGGATTGGTGGCATCAAATAGGTAAGATCATGTCACTGAAAACAGAACAGTGCTTGAGGTGTCTGTTACTGGAGTGCCTGACTCACTGGGATTTCTGAAATCAGCAAAGGGGTAAGATGATTCTGAGTTCTACAGACTTCTTACTGACTATTTGGAATTGTGTGTACTTAAGAATATAACTGACCATTTAAAAATACTGTATCTCAGAAGAGATTGGAAATTTTAATAGATCTTGCAAAGAAATTATTGGTAGGTTTATTAAATTAACTTTAATAACAGCATTTTACAATTATATTTTCTATTAGGTGAAGAATATCTAAATCATATTTTCATCTTTTATTGTATTTAATAGTATCTTGTGGAACATCAAGTAAATCCCAAATCTGATTGCTCATATATATTAGGTTATCTAGTTGACTATCTACATATATCTATATAATATTCTATTTAAATAGACCTACAGAAAGAAATACAGACAGAGATGTGACTTTTAGTCTAAGGTTGGACTTACATTGAGGTTAAAAGAACACAGTCTAGGAAGCAAAATGTAAAATTAAACTTATTTTTTGTTTTTATTGAACTTGGTCCACACACACAAACCTTTTTAAAATCACCCCTTTGATCCCTAGTACATTTATGCTCACACTGTAGCTTTTCCCCAACTTGCCTCCAAAATTCCTGAGTAATATTACCTCTCCTGGAAGCTCTAGCATCAAATTTTTCTTCCTCTTTCCTGCCTGTGTGGTTTGCAAAAATATCTCAGGTTTAGAAAGACTATGCTTAAAGAATGGAGGAGGAAAAGCCTTGAGTAGAACCAGATTCTCCTTTAGAAGAATGGGAATGGAAACATGATGACCCTTGGGTGTTAACAGCACAGGGCCTGCCACATTTTCCACAGGTTAGTGTTTCCAGATCGCTACGAAGTTATGTCACCTATCAATGCCCTCAAACTACGAACTAATCTCACGGGCATGTGAAATGAATCTTAGGCCCCAGGAACTCTTATTTTCATGGATCTTACCCCATATCACATCACACATATTACAATGAAAAGACTTTTAAACGTATTTTGAAACTGAATAATCTTGAGAGGTTATTTATAATTTTGCTTTTGAAGTTATTTAGTTCATTTAATTTATAGCTGGATATAATTGATCTGGAAAAATTCCATATACCAGACAATTTTTGAGAACTAAGATTTTTTTTAACAATTTTCAATTGTAATGATATTGTATGAACCTTATGTTTATATATTAAAAAGTGTAAAATTCTCTAAATTGCCTCCTGACATGTGTTACACTTATTAGGGCTGTCATTTTCCCTTCTTTTAAACCATTAATCTGAGGAAGAATCGATTTTTACAGGACCAATAGCATTTGCATTTAATTTCTTTCCCTTCCAAGACAAATACTTTATTGTTCTAGGAATCCCACTAGACAACAGAAGCAAGGATAGAATCACCTTCCATGCTAAAAGTGTTAAGTTTATGCACATATGTTCTTGAAAATGGTGGAGATTGTGTGGTTGAACCGCTACGGGGGGGTCCCACTTCTTGCTTACCCTGCTACATTAGAAGAAGATCCATTATGCACTCCACAACCCAGCTGTTTAGCTAGCCTTTGAGAGTCACCTGATCAGATTAGGAGATTTGATTTATCTCTATTTCCCCATATGTAGGGTGATTCTGCAAAGAGTAAGATACATGTCAATTTCAGCTTCCCAAGTTTGCCCAAATGCTTCAGGAAACAGTTTCATTAGCATTCCTGCTTCCTGTAAACTACAAGATTCAAATTCCTGTTTTTCCTTTGTCCTGTATAGACTTACCAAGATAAGAATTTGAATGACCCCTTAGACAACATAAGACCAATGCTACTTATCACTGTCTAAGTGTATCTAGCTCCCATAGTACCTTTCACATCTTCCAGGACACATTCCTGGGGTCCAGAGTAGAAAAAAAATCTGCTTGTATAATTTCTTATGCTGGTTTTAACTTCAACTCAATGATTTCTTCTTGAGAGGCAAAATTTCACAAAAATCTGGTAACAAGTGGTTTGCTCCAATTGTTTCAAAGCCATTCTAATTTTAAGACTCAGAGTTGTGACCATATCTTCCAATCTTTGTCATTGCATTTGGACAATAATTTGATCTTATGCTGAGAGAGTAAAGTACAGACCTCCTTTTGATATTTAAAAAGGACTTTGATTGCTGAGGAAACGATGTTACCGTGGAGTTTTTTGGGTTTTTTAGCAAGATTGGCCCTGAGCTAACATCTGTTGCCAATCTTCCTCTTTTTTTTCTCCCCAAAGTCCCAGGACATAGTTGTATATCCTAGTTGTAAGTCATTCTAGTTCTTCTACGTGAGATGATGCCAGAGCATGGCCTGATGAGTGACGCATAGGTCCACGCCCGGGATCTGAACCAGTGGACCCCGGGTCGCCAAAGCAGAGCATACAAAACTTAACCACTCAGCCATGAGGCCAGCCCCTTGGAGTTTTAAAATTAATTTAGCTGCCCAAAACTAAGAGGTTGAAAGCCTAAAAAAGTGAGTTGGTTTCAAAGAAGAAAGGAAGAGATCCTTAAAATTGTGGATTAAGAATCAAAAACTTCCAGTAATCCAGATTTGGAAAGATTTACAGGCTGAAAATAAGAATAGAAATAATACTTTTTATATCCTTTAATGTCTATTCTATTTCTAAAATGCTTTAATGATTATGTATATATGCTATAATATTAAGATGGAAAGATAGCAAACGTAAATTGTAGCTAACTAATTACCTTAACTCTCTGAAAATGAAACCTCTTTTAAAATATTTGTCAATTTTTATATTCTTGAAATTTAATGATCAAAACATATATGTTCAAACTAAAGGAATGTCCTTGTTAGTATTCTACAGAATAAAAATTATATTTTCGTGTAGTGAAGATAGAAGATATGCATTAAAAATATGCCAATGTATATATCATCTTCATTAATAACCTGCTGATATTCTGAGCAGCATAGGGCACAGGTTTTCTCAGAAATGAGAGTTTTCCAAGAATATTTCCCTGTATTCACATTTTTGGCTGTTCCAGATGTTCATAAAGTACCAAATCATTACCTCCCACTGTAACCATCTATGAAACACCTTAGGATGAATCATTTTATTGCTTTAAACTTGGATCTGACTCTTTATGCCTATAGATTTTGCCAACTTGAATAACATGGGGGGCGTGAGTTACATATAATGGGAATAGCACAGAAAAAGGCAAAGAGAAATGAAAGGTTATGGTGTAATTAATAAACTACAAGTCATTTTGTGTGTATTCAACATGTATTTGAGAATTAAATCTAGGGGTAAAATAGTAAGACAGGGCCCTGAATATCAAATTAAAAGCTTGGGTGACCTGTCAGGTAATTGTCTTTAAGATAACCAGTAGAATAGTGCTGTGACTACACATACATTCAAGAAAGACAACTCTAATGCGCTTTAAGACGAAGATTTAAGTTGTATGTCTTTTGAGATTTTCTTTCTTTTATCCGTGTATATGTACAATTTTAATTTAATTCTTTTGATTGTATCATTGGAGAAGGAAAATAAATATAAATATCTATGCTCCATCTGCCATCTTGAGCTAGGAGAAAAAAATAATTTGCCTTACATTGTGATATATATATAATATACAAATTTTTATATATATAGTAAAATAATATAACATATATTATAAAATAATGCTTACATTGAAATTTCCAGAACTAAATTGTGCAAAATTTTTCCAATTATAAAAATATTTCTAAAATGGATGTAGAAATTTATAATAGCTGAGTATTGAGTAGCAATCTACTTTGTTGTTATAATTCAAAAAATAATTTTACCTTATTATCCAATAGAATTAAAGAATCCTTTTCAAGCTTTGATTTATGAAGTATAAAAACAATAATTTCTATATTACTACTTAAGTTCTTGTGTTGGAGTTATTTTTGAAGATCTTTTGATGGGCAGAGAATGCGGTAACTTGTCCTCGTCTATGGCATCACATCTAGTTGATATTGTTGCTGCAGTGTGTGAAAATGCTTAATTTATGTCTTAAAAAGCCTCCTATTCAACTCGTATGTTAACAGCATTAGTTACTGATAATGATTCTATTGCCCATTGTATAGTACTGAAGCCCTAAAAGTGGCTTTTGAAAACCAATTAATTAAACATGAGTTCTTCTGAACTTCTAAAATCTTCTTATATAGTCTCCAAACAATTCTTAGAAAGCAAAGTAACACATGGAAAACTTGAGTTATACAGCCAGATTATAAGCAGTTTGTGAAGGTTATGTTTAAATTTCCATCTAATGCTGAATATTCTAATCTTTGATTAACATCGTCCAAGCAAAAGATTTGACAGATGTCAATATAAGGTTGAATCATCTGTCTTCACTTTTCATTTAACAAGAATTTTTCAGTGATGACTAATTTTATGGAAGTTAACTTTGAATTTTTTGCTGTTCCTTTAAGGAAAAGAAAATCATAATTAAATGAATTTTTCTTGAAGGTAATTTAGGAAGTGTATATTTATATGTGTGTATTTATATAAAATCTCTTTGTGGTAAACATATCCTGGTTTAATGACATCCTCAAAAATGAGAATTTTCATAATTAACTGTGATACAGTAAATATTGAAAATAAAATTTTCCTCCAAATATATGAGGTGAATCTCCACGTGTTTAATAAATAAGGACTCAATCCATTGACTATGTGAATTTGTTAATATTAATTCTGCAATATGAATGCAAATTTAATGTAAAAACACAATTTCATTTGTATTAATACATTTTGAAAGGATGGGGAGATGCTGAGAATTCTGCAACTTTAAATCATCTCCCTTTTCCATGGGATTCTAACTGAAATCTAGCTGCTTCCCTAAGGGTGGAAGATTCTGAGTTGGCAGGGTGCAGAAAGTCTTAACCATGAGATTAACAGTCAACCCGCTTCTGTAATCTAAACACATGGAGTTAGAAACTATCTAAGTTTTCAATTCTTTTTACTATTTTTCCTTGTACATTTCAACAATCACATCTGAGCCAAAATGAATTGACAAATAAAAATGGTTCTCCTTCTAAAGTGCACAGAATCCAGAGAAAGAAATATGCATAAAAACAAACAAACAAAAAACATGGCACATTAGACCTGCTGGAGGAAAGAGATGGCAATAAGAGTAACAAAATTATCAAAAGTTTAATGAGATTCAAGCACATATCATAAATCATTTCCCGGACCTAAATACTAAGATTTCCTAATTAATTCATTCAATGGATAAAATAATCACCCTTGAGTCCTGAATTAATAGTGTTGAATTTCAAAGACAAGGGATATCTCAAAACAGAGTAAAATGACATAAACAAAAGAATGAGGAAAATTATTAAAGATTTAGTGAATATATCCAGAACATTTGAAATAGGAATAATTTATCTTTCAGAAACAGAAAAAAAAAGGTTAATTAAGAAATGATAATTAGGTACAAAATGGAAGATTTTTCTGAACTGAAGAAAGACATGAACTTACACATTGAAAGAAAACTGGATCAAATTGAGAAAAAACCTCAACAACAACAACAACAATCCATGCACTAGAACAATCTTTCAGTTTCTAGGATGAACCAACAAATTAACTTCAGAGAATAACAAATCAGACCACCACTGGAAACTTCAACTGCTCTAGAGAAGTTAGGAGAAAGGGGTATAGTTCCTAAGAATACAGCAGCTACCAAGAATCCTATGCTCTTCTAAAATAGCATTCTTCTACCAACTAGAAAGTAAATATTTGAACGTAGACAATAATTCAGAGACTTTATCACCTGTGTGCGTCTTATGAGGAGAGAGCTTAAGACGAGCCTTAATCAAACAAAAAATGATGCAGAACAAATACATAGTTATGAGATTATAATCAGCTGTGGAATGTAGCAAATCAATGCTAAATACAAATTAGTTTTTGTTTTTTAGGCAGTTAGGAGTATGGACAAAGAGATAAATCATATTAAGCACTAATATGTTATTTTAATCTTTCAGCATTCCTTTAACAGTGGGTTGTTCTTAAAATATGTATGCCTAAAGGCAAGTATAAAAGAATAAATATTAATACATTAATTGACACCAATTTGAAAAAAAAGCTATCATGAGATGAAAATTACAAAAAGATTTACTGCATAGCCTTTGTTTTTAAAAAATCATGTGTTGTACTCATAAAAATTAAAAATGTAAACATATTATCTTTCTGTGTTTTTTTAAAATAAAAGTTCAAGAAAGTGTGAGCATAGTCTTTACAGGTGCTTGATCAATCAGGTGGGAATGGAAACATGAGAGGAACACAACAAATGAGAACAATAAAAATAAAATGAAAATTATAATTTATTGTATCTTAAGAAAATATTTTCCTTTTTGTTGCTTCAAGTGAAATTCTAGGGGACAATGGCACTAATAACCACAATTTTGTTAAAAGAAAAAAATTATACAGTATTATATGTAACTACTGTTAACTACCTTGAGGTAGGAATAATTAAAGATAAATCTTAGTTTTTTCATGGTATATTTTGATCTAATATTGAAATTTCTGTAATAATCAGAATCAAAATGGTAAATCAAGCAATAACAGCAAATGTAAATACAATTTTGACTGCATATAAATAAAAATAATTGATTCAAAACTAACATCTTTCAACTATTAGTCTTCATAACAAGAAATCAAAAGATAATATCTAAAATTGCTAAATCAGGAGGGAACAATGTATGAACACCATTCAGATTAGAAATTGTAAACTGATCAGTTACGGACTGTATTGGCCCTAAAGAAATGTGTGTTTGGCATTAGATTTTTAATTAAGTAAAAATTAATTTTAAAATGAAATTCGTTTGTGCCATACAAAGAAAAATTATATAATGCTCTTGGAAAATAGTCACATGTCTGGCAATAGTAGGTCTGAATTCTGATTTGAAAGCCAAGAATCAATGTAGCCTGAACAGTGAATGACCATGTCCTGTAGACACAGCACATGCTCTGCATGTTCCCATCATCTGCACCCATCCTTATATACCTACATTAAGTCACAGTATCAAATAGGTTTTATTATCAAATAGTACTTATTATCACAGTTCCATCCTATTTTCTACAGTGAAGTTAAAATTTTCTTGGGTTCATGTTTTTATAAAAATTGGAAATATGACATTTGACAAATAGGATTTTTTTTTTTTTTTTCTGAGGAAGATTTTCCCTGATCTAGCATCTATTACAATCCTCCTCTTTTTTTGCTTGAGGAAGATTAGCCCTGAGCTAACATCTGTGTGAGTCTTCCTCTATTTTTTATGTGTGGGACATTTCCACAGCATGGCTGGTGAGTGGAGTAGGTCTGTGCCCAGGATTCGAACCTGTGAACCTGGGCTGCTGGAGAGGAGTGCATGGAAATTTAAACACTTGGCCATGGAGCCTGGCCTGCAATAGGATATTTTTTAAATTTAAAAAAGTGGGAAAAAACATACAATATTGGAAGGAAAGAGCATTTTGTGCGGGTTTATATGAAAACTCATCTTTACAAAGAAATTTAAATTAAATGCCTTTATTAGATAAATAAGTATAAGAACCATGAAGGATATATGAAAAAATTAATGAAGTGAGAAAAGAACTGAAACTTCAAATTAATTGTTTTTCAATAAAAATAACGGATTTTCTATGAAGAGAAATGGTATATTCAATTCTAAAAAAGTTAGAAAAATATTTTCAGATTGCAGATCTATGAAAGACCACACATTTACTGCAGCATAAATTATATTTAAGTGATACAAACAACTTAAAATACAAATCTATCCCAAATAACTGTTGATCTGTGTATTGAAAATATGGCCAAGCCCTGACAGCATGAGTTTTTTGGAAAAAAAGTAATAAATCTTTTGTCATTTTCTACTAGTTGTTGAGAACATGAATATAAATATTACTACCCAATTAAGTAAGTATATTAATGTAGTCTATTAATTTTCAGTGCCTATGGCAAGAACAATATTAGGAAATGATAAATTTGCTTTTTTAGAAAAGTCTTAAAAATGTAATACGGCCAATCTTTACCATTTGACACTTTCAGTTATAGTAAATGAAGGCACATAGCTGTTTAGCAAAAGCAAGCAAAGATTTAAAACAAAGGGCAATAATACTAGGCAGAAGAAGATAACTTTTTAAAAATCAACAAACAGAGCCTTTATTCATAAACCCCTGCGAGACAGGAGGGCAGTGGAGCTGGACAAGTAATCACTAGTAACCAACAGGGTACATCTGTGGCTCCTTTCACTGGAGTGAGACAAAAACGCTTGTAAAAATATAGTAACACTTGTCTAGGGGCTGGCCCAGTGGCATCAGTGGTTAACATCACATGCTCCACTTCAGTGGCCTGGGGTTCATGGGTTTGGATCCCAGGCACAGATCTACACACTGCTCACCAAGCCATGCTGTGGTGGCATCCCACATACAAAAAATAGAGTAAGATTGGCACAGATGTTAGCTCAGGGCCAATCTTCCTCAAGCAAAAAGAGGAAGATTGGCAACAGATGTTAGCTCAGGGCAAATCTTCCTTACCAAAAACAATATATAGTAACACTTGTTTACTAATGTCTGAGATAGTACTTAATTAGTAATATATATGTCACTAATTTTAGAGCCAATGACATTTGTTATATACAACTGGTCTACTTATTTATGACTTTGTAACCCGTGCTAGACTCTCCGGCTCATCTCTAGCCCAGTAAAGATGTAGTCTCATGATACGGGGTAAATAATTTTTGGAATTTTTGCCAAATCTTGCTAGCTTTTCCAAATAGTTCATCGTATTTTATTTTTGTTACAGGGAAACCCTATAGAATTTCAGTTACTTTCTGGGCTGGAATCTTCTGCTCTCTACAACTTGAAATTGGTACAACTAATATTGTTTTGTATCCTCTCTCTAGAAGTAGACTTTTGAAGTACATTTGTAAAGTGCTGCAGCAAAAAAAGCAGGTAAATAGAGTGAGGGTTATTAAAAGAACAGTTCATTTCAGCTCTCCCGTTAAATGGAGAGTTATAAATAAAACCAGAGGAAAAAATAGGACTCCATGATATGAAAGAGTTAGTACATAGAATTTCAAAAACAGTATCCAAAACAACCCAAGGAAAACAATTAAAATAAACATTTTCTTGATACCTCTGACTCAGTTTTATGTCATTAATTCTTGTCTGACAGTTTGGGGTCAGCAGGCTACTCTCAAAGTCATCTGCTTGTTTTGCTGCTCCTGGGTTTCTGGTCTGCCAGTCAATAATTCATCTGCTTTTGTACTGATAGCGTACTGGAGATGCTGATTCTTCGAGTCCTTGGCACAGCTCTCTGTTTTGAAGATCTAAGGCTGTGTCCTTTAGATGTTTCTTTCAGAGGAATTAATAATTGGCCTCTAGTGTATTGCAGGGAGCCTCAGGCAAGGTGAGGGGAGAACAGAAACTAGCCGCTGATGAAATAATGGATGGATTGTGCTGTTTTATTATAGTAATTGACAATATGTGAATAACTTGGAGTGGAATCCTCTATTGGGAGTAAATATATGGATACATCTGTAATTATTTTTAAAAACAGGGATTTTGATGTAAGACTGTGTTATAGACTTGAAAGAACTGATAAATCTCTAGGGCGCTTATTACATTCTAAAGGGTTTGAGCAATAATCCTCACTCAAAGACAGATACTGTAGACTAAGAATTAAATCTGTTGTAAGGGATTTTATTGATAATCATTGTGTCAACTTTACACTTAAATATTTGTATGTCACTATGCATCCAACTAAAAAAAGGAGGGATAAAAATCACCAAAATATAGTCTAAATAATACTTAACCTATATAAAATTAGTCTAGAAAAGATTGGTCTTATGTCTTTGATTTGATTTGAGACACTTCCCACACTGAAAGTTTGAAAAGCAGACAGGCTTATAATACTTTTGAATTAATGTGAAACATATGGAGCACACTAAAAAATATCCATTTATTTATGTCATCTCTCCTTTTATAAATTGAGGGAATACACTTTGGATGCTAAATATCAGCTATATGGGTAGCATTTAGCACTTAATAAAGTTTAAATAAACTCTAGAGGAAACCTCAAGAGTTTATTCTTCCAAATTTAAAAATCTGTGATTGACTGCCATTCACATAATTTAGATCATCACTGAAATTTAGAAAGAAATGTTTGTTTGTATTAAGACATATTAAAATTTACTGATCTTGAGGGAAAAAATAACTTGAAAAAACAAATGTCAGCAGAGACCATTCAACTGAAGGAAGATTACTGGTGCCAGAGTATAAGGAATTATTATAGCCTTGGATAATTACTTAACCAGAGTCATAATATGATATTAAAAGTAAGCATGGCAGAAAGTAGCATAATAACCATTAAAATGTTTAGTGCTCCCCAGGTGATGAGTCCTTGTTTGATTTGAGAAAACCTGTAATCATGATTAGAAGAAACATACAAGCAGAAATTAGATGACTTGAGACTTGAAAGTAGACATACGGGTAAGGTAACAAAACTTGCATTATCTGAGTAGAATACAGAGACTAGAATGGATAATTATTTGTTCCCTAATTTGGAGAGCATATCATCACCTAGGATCATGTTTTTATTTTTTTACACTACCACTTATATCATACTTGTACTTTATTGATATCAATATATCATTGTAGGTATATATCGAAACACACATATATAATCATAATACACCAAATTAATTTTAACATTATCTATGTTTTAAATTTTAAATTTAAGTACAACTGACTTTATCAGCCTAATACAGTGCATATGTTATATTGATTTTGTTATTTTAATCAGAATTATATGAATATCAAACACTTTTATAGGTAATGAAGAAATAAGGAAAAGCTATTGCATGTAATCCAGTACGTTTGTTGTCTGTATTTTTATGAATCTTGCACTCCTTAGGAATATTCTAGACAATCAACATTTATTCTCAAATTACTTCAAGGTCTTAAGTGAAGTAACTCTGTATAAATTCGATGGTTTGTTGCAACACATGAAGTTTAAAAGAAACATTCTTTTTATAATGATATATTTCATTTTACTTGAAGTACATATTTGAACAAAATTAGTGCTTCTTTAAATTTGAAAGACATAACTTTCGTCTGTGTGTTACGGCTTTCTTACTCATATGCCTACCCTCAGTTTTCTTTTGCTCCTAAGGAGTAAATGTCCTTGTGTTTATACCCCAGCCCTTACAAGTGTGATAGAGTCAGATTCCCACTGTGCAGTCCTATCAATGAAGTCTCTCAATGTGTCAGTGATAATAGCATTTCTAATCCCTTTCGTCCTACAATCGGTCCCTTTAGATTGTGCACTTGTCGCTTGTCTCATGTTTCCCAAGAGGTCAACGTGGTTACCATGGTCAGTAGTCTTCATGCTATCACCACAGTGGCCATATTTTCAGCTTACCCGTTATAATCATTCTAGAACATCTACTTAACCTCAGACATGAGCCCTGGCCACTCCAGCTAATGTTCTGAGTTTGCAAAGAAGTATACCCTCCAGTAACTTGGGCAGGGGCCATCCTGTAACCTCGGCAGTCTTTTCCTCTATGGCTTCTCCATATCTGCTCTTTTTTGGGTACTATTTACATGAAATATCTTTTTCCATCCTTTCACTTTCAACCTATGTGTGTGCTTGGATCTAAAGTGAGTCTGTTGTAGACATCAAATAGTTGGATCCTATTTTTGAAATGCCTTCTGCCAATGTATGTCTTGATTCAAAAGTTTAAAACCATTTACAGTAATTAGTAATGATTCAGTAGTTAATCCATTTGAAGTAATTGCTGACAGATGACTTACTATTGCCATTTTGTTACTTGTTTTCTGTATCTTATGGCTTTTTGTACCCCATTTCATCCCTTACTGATTACCTTTATTTTTAGTTGACTTTTGTAGTGACTTGTTCTGATTCTGTTCTCATTTTCTGTTGTATATTCTGCAGACATTTTCTTTGTGGTTACCATTTGTGACTACATATAATATTCTAAAGTTACAGCAATCTATTTTAAACAGAGACCAACTTAACTTCAATCACATACAAAATTCTATTCTTTTACAGCTCCCCCTTTTGCACTTTACAGTACAAAAATACTACTCCCCGTTTAGCATATTAATTCCACAAGTTATATCTTTATATATCGTATATCCATTAACATTGATTTACAATTTTTTTATAGTGTTGCCTTTTAAATCCTATAGAATAATAAAAAGTGGAGAGACAAACCAAAATTATAGTACTACTTCTTTGATATTAGTCCACGTATTTACTTTTACTAGAGAGCTTTATATTTTCATATGGCCTTGAATTATTGGGTAGCGTTCTTTCAGTTCAACTTAAGGGACTCCCTTAGTATTTCTTACAGGGGAAATCTGGTGGTAATGATCTCCCTTAGTTTTTGTTTATCAGGAAATGTCTTAATTTCTCTTGCTTTTTTGAAGGGCAGTTTTATCAGATATAGAATTCTTGGTTGGTAGCTTTTTCTTTCATCACTTTGGATACATCACTCTACTGACTTCTGGCCTGCAAGATTTCTGCTGAGAAATCCATTGATTATCTTGCTAAGGATTCCTTGTACTGTTTTAACAAATCATTTTTGTCTTGCTGCTTTCAAGAATATTCTCTTCATCTATGTCTCTATAATTATAATTACTTATTATAATGACTATAATATGTCTCTGTGTTGGGTTTATCCTGCTTGGATTGTGTCTAAATTCTTGGATTTGATATCCATGTAGTTCTTCAAATTTGGAAAATTTTTGGCCACAGCATGAAGTCTCATAAATCATTATTAATTAAGTAGTAAGAATATCCTTCACTTTTATTTAAATGGAATTTTTTTTACTTTAATACAGTTTTTCACATACACGTATACATTTATATCAACATTGGTACAAAGAATCTAATAAAAAGTGATATGCTCATATGAAAATGGTATGTTAGAGCATCAAGAACTTTTCCTTTGCATTTACAATTTGGCTAGCTGACACAAAAACCTAGCTTTCAGCCTGTCTCAGCATTTGACATGCCTTCCTCACAGAGTTTGTGATTTATAGCTTTTGGTTTCAAGTGAGAGACATGTGACTCTTCCTTTCGCTTGATAACTTGGAGGCCATTGTGGAGCTATTAATGGGCCTAATTTCAATATTGCTGTGTCTCAGGGAACAGGGTTGCCCAGGAAGACGGAGAGAGAGAGGGGAACGGCCAGTTTGTGGAGCAGTCAGAACACACACAACATTTATCAAGTAAGTTCGCAGTCTTACATAGTCACAGTTTGTGGTGCCTCAAAACAATTACAATAGTAACATCAAAGATCACTGATCATGGACCACTGGAACAAATATAATAATGATTAAAAAGTTTGAAATACTGAGAGAATAACCAAAACGTGACACAGAGACATGAAGTGAATAAATGCTGTTGGAGAAATGGCTCTACTAGACTTCCTTGAAGTAGGGTTGCCACAAACTTTCGATTTGGGAAAAACACGCTATCTGCAAAGTGCAATAAAATGAGATATGCTTGTATATTATAGATTTCTGTAAATATTTGCTTTGTCTTCCTTTTCTAAGAAAATCTAAGCTCTAGATAAAAACAAGAGCAACTCATATCATTTTCCTTGAGTTCTTGACACAAGTTTTGCTAAATATTAGTTGAATGAATGACTAAATGACTGCATAACTTAATAACTAAATGAATACCTGTAAAGTTGAATATCTTAATGTTTGTTTATTAGTATAAATTGAAATGTTAAATTTAAAAAAATTTTAGTGAGGTGTAATTGACATCTGAAATGTAAATTTTTGTTAGAAGTAAAAATAATAAAATATCTTTTACTAATACCTCTATTAGCGTAAGTATTACTATTCTGAACTAACTTAGTTGATCATTTTGGAGAAATAGTTCTGCGCATATTGTAAGGGCCCAAGAAATAGTCATTATTTAGTTAATTTACCAGCAATAGTAAATTGTTGACTCATTTCTGAGACACATTTACTAGTGATTTTAATAATCAGTCTTTCAAAGGAAGAACATTTAAAAAGAATAGTACTTGTAATTTTTAAAATAAAAAGAACATGCTCTTCTCAATTCTCTATACACACGCTTATTTATTTACCCATCTTAGTTGCTTGTCAGTTGTTCCAATCTTTATAAATAACTTCAATAATGCAATGGATTTGCAAGTTAAATAGAGGCAATGTCATGGTCAGTTTTATATGTCAACTTGGCTAACCTACAATCCATCAATCAAACACTAATCTAGGTGTTTGTGTGAAGGTATTTTGTAGATACAATTAAATGCAATTAAAATGCTTACTAAGTAAGAGAGATTATGCTAGATAATTTGCATGAGCTTGATTCAGTCAGTCAGAGGCCTTTAGAGAAGAACTGAGGTTTCACTGAAGAAGAAGAAATTCTACCTGAGGACTGAAGCTCTAATTCATGCCTCAGACTTCCTGTCTCTCATTCCCGAGGGCCTGCACTATGGTTGCAGACTTGCCTAGCCAGCCTCCACAATTCTTTACTCTCTCTCTTGATATCTAGAGAGAGAGAGAGAAAGAGAGAGATTCATAGATAAGAAAAACCTGTCTGATCCAAGTGTGCTTTATATTCAACCTTTAATGAGTTAATACATTAAAGGCTCATCCATTTTCTAGATATTAGTAGACAAGTTTTTGGTACAGATTTCTCCTGTGCATTTCCTTGTTCTTAAGAGTTCCATTTAAAAGATCAGTATTAACAGATGTTCAGCCAATCATTTATTATTGAGAATGTGTGTCACAGCATCATGCAACAAATATTTATTTTCAATTTATTAGCTAAATATTAACTATTTTTGTCATGTCTGTATCATAATGAACAACTAATATTAATATATCTAACAAAGTTTACTGTTGTTTCAAACATCCACGTGGGTAATTACCACACCCCATTCATTCTCAATATTTCGTTTCATTAAAATGTAAACAAAAGAAAATGTTTATCAGGGGATATATTGACATTTCCCAAAGGCAGCAGCTAAGTTCTTAATAATTGTAAAACAATGTAAATATTTACTTTAACACAAAAATTGATAAAGTTGTAATTTGTTTTCTTTATGCTATGAAACTGATTACTCCATTCCCTTTATTTATCACTATTACATTGCACCAGTGCTCCCCATCATTAATATATAAAGATAGACATTCTATCAGGAAGATGTGTCACCAAAATAGGGATCAGATAATTCTGATCTTCAGCCCTCTTGCCAAATGCTCTATTTATCTAAGTTTAACTAGCTTAAGAAAAACACAATATTGGAATTTAAAAAACTGCCAAGAAAATAGGCAGTTCAAACCCTGTTGGTCTCAGATCTGTGCTGATCTGCAGTTGACATCTTTCTTTTTTTTTTTTTTTTTGTAAATGAACTATCCCTGCTTTTGAATGAGGAGCATGGCAGAGGTTCTGAGCACAAGACCAATCAGGGGCTCCAATATTCATCCTTCTGATGGAATTTACATTTTGCATAACAGATTTATTGATCACTTTGACTCTTCACCACCATAACGTTGCAATATTATTGAAATAAGGAACATTTTTTCCTTGTAATGTCTAAACATTAACAGCTATTTGGTTTTATATTTAAATTACAGGGAATCTCTCATTTCCTTTCAATCGTTCTCAACAGCCAAAGATGTGGATCACTACTTCCTAGTATCTATTTTTCCTCATATCTCCACCATCCATGAATTCCAGGTCCAATAAAATGTAAATTACTAATGCAAGAATAATTAGGGTTGCTTTTCCCGGGTTTTGGAATTGTGACAGACAGGAAGTGACAGACAAATACTTTGTATGTGGCTGGACATGTCAATTTGGGGTCTATGACAAGTCAAAATCCACCAAATGGATTAGAGGGCAGAAACATCTCGATTCCAAAAAGCAAAAACAAAAACAAAAACAATAAGTAACATGAAGGATACAGAAGAGGTAAAGATGATATGTAGGCATGGTATAGATTATGAAACCATTTTATTTCTTGGCTGTGATTCTGTCTGAGGACAGACTAAGGTCATTCTAGACTTTGGGTCTGATGAATTTGTCATATTACTTTGTTTAAGTGTTCTGGTGTTTATTGTTTGGAATACAAGTAAAATTAACTAATAAAGTCTAGCTGAGTTCTTATTGATAGTAGTTGAATAGTAGAGCCAGCCAAGTTTTAGGCAAAGGGTACATTTCCTTTTCCCCAACCTGAAGTGGGAGTTAAAATGCACTAGAGAGAAAGAAAGGAAGAAGGGGGGAAGGAGAGAATGAAGGGAAAAAGGAAAGAAAAAGAAGAAAGATTAACTCAGCTTTTCTCACATAATTTCTTACATAACTGACAAATGTAATTTGATCTCCTTCTGCTAAGTAAACAGGATTTTAGAATGAAGACAATGTTATAATTATTACTTAAAATCTTATTCATTTTTTGTGGGTTATAAACCTCTGGAAATTTCCCTCAAAGAGGACACAGTAAATATAATTATCTAAATTATTTTATTTATTCTAAGTTCAGTTTACCAGTTTTTACCATTCATGATTAATTGAGTTTGTTTGTTTGTTTTTTGGTGAGGAAGATTCACCCTGAGCTAACATTGGTTGCCAACCTCCTCTTTTTGCTTGAGAAAGATTAGCCGTGAGCTAAGATCTGTGTCAGTCTTCCTCTACTTTGTATGTGGGGTCCCACCACAGCATAGCCAATGAGTGGAGCAGGTCCGTGCCTGGGATTGGTATCAGTGAACGCCAGGCCACCAAAGCGGAGTGTGCAGAACTTTACCCACTTAGCCACGGGGCTGGTCCCTAATTGAGACTTTTTAAATGCAATATATATATATATTTTTTTAAATATATTTCACCACACTTGTACATTACATCTGTAGGACTTATTTATCTTATAACTGGAATTTTGTTCTTTTTGACCACTTTCACCCATTTCACCCACACCCCTGCACCCCACCTTTGGCAACCACCAATCTGTTCTCTTTCTCTATGAGTTTGGGTTTTTCTGGTCTCATTTTATGTTTTGTTTGTTTGTTTAGATTCCACATATTAGTGAGATTATATGGTGTCTTCTATCCATGTTGTTGCAAATTGCAGGATTTTCTTTTCATGGCTGAATAATATTCCATTGTGTATGTGTGTATACCACGTTTTCTTTTTCCATTCATCCATCAATGGACTCTTTGGCTGTTTCCATGTCTTGCTAGTAAATAATGCTGCTATGAACATAGGGATTCAGACATCTTTTCAAGATAGTGACTTTGTTTTCTTCCAATAAATATCCAGACATAGAATTGCTAGGTCATGTGGCAGCTCTATTTTTAATTTTTGGAGGAACATTCATACTGTTTTCCATAGTGGATGCACCAATTGACATTTCTGCCAACAGTGCACAAGCATTCCCTTTTCTCCACATCCTTGTCAAAACTTGTTATTTCTTGTCTTTTTGATGATGGCCATTCTAACAGGTGTGAGGTAATACTTCATCATGGTTTTGATTTGCATTTCCCTAACGAGAGTGATGTTGAGCACCTTTTCATGTACCTGTTGGCCATCTGTATATCTTCTTTGGAAAAATGCCTATTCAGATTCTCTGCCCATCTTTTTTTTCTGCTTTTTCTCCCCAAATCCCCCCCATACTTAGTTGCATATTTTAGTTGTGGGTCCTTCTAGTTTAGGCATGTGGGATGCCACCTCAATGTGGCCTGATGAGCGGTGCCATGTCCGTGCCCAAGATCGGAACTGGTGAAACCCTGGGCTGCCAAATTGGAGTGAGTGAACTTAGCCACTCGGCCATGGGGCCGGCCCCTCTCTGCCCATTTTTAATTGTACTGTTTGGATTTTTGCTATTGCATTGTATGAGTTTTTTGTATATTTTGGATATTAACCCCTTATCAGATATATGATTTGAAAACATTTCCTCTGATTCTGTAGCTTGCTTTTTCATTTTGTTGATATTTTCTTTGCTTTACAAAAGCTTTTTAGTTTGACGTAGTCCCACTTGTTTATTTTTGCTTTTATTGCCTTTGCTTTTGGTGTCAAATCCAAAATATCATTGCCAAGACAATAA
This sequence comes from Equus quagga, assembly GCF_021613505.1. Lineage (NCBI taxonomy): Eukaryota > Metazoa > Chordata > Mammalia > Perissodactyla > Equidae > Equus > Equus quagga. Next base: position 98,578,950 of record NC_060275.1, read on the forward strand.
ATATATTTCTATATGTTCAACAACTTGGAGATTAAACCATCTTCAATCAGCAAAGAATAAGGGAGACAATAAATAGTCTATTAATCATATTTCAAAAAGAAATATTTGAAACAACATTGTAAAATTTTAAAACTCTTTTAAAATTATATTTTTTCTGTTTAGCATCAAACAATCATTTCTTCATTTTAAATCCCTGCATGTTAGTGTATGTGTGTGTATATGGTATCTGTGGGTGTGTGTAAATCCACTTGCTATTAAAATATTGCATTTCGTGAGAACACATCTCACATTTTCTCCTTTTAATCTTCCTGAACAGTATAATCTTCAGCATCAAGCTGTCTTATGGTATCTTATGGTATTGATTCACTATCACCCAGCTCTCATCCCATACGCTGGACATCATTAGATTAGCAAGCAAAATCCAAGGATTGTATATGCTGTCTATAGCCACTGTTGACAAGGTGAGCCATTCTAAGAAGATAGGACAGAGAGCTGTTACTGACATTTCTGCTTCCTGGAAAAAGGAATGCAGCCATGGGAGTGGTGTTATTGCTTAATGCAGTCTGGCATGGGGCTGTAACACAGCTGGGTTTTGGAATAGTTATATCTCCAGATTCCTGATACTCTAAAAATTCTAAGGAAATGATTCCAGCAAATGTAATCAAGATTCCTAAAGTCAAGTCTTACTCAGAAAGAAGGAATTTCTTCAGAGTTAAATATATCATAATGCTGAAAATAGCAAGGTTAAGAAATACGATTGTTTTGAAATTCAGGCTCATTTAGGAATCCTAATTATTTTTAAAAAGATTTTCAGTAGGCAATTTGTTTCACAAATCATATTGCAAACCTCATTTTGCTGATGCTGTTTTGCAGATTTTTTCTGAGAAACAGCAAAGAATTATAGGAAAATAATAGCTACTAATTTATTTCTATTCAATCTTACTTTTTTCTCATACAGCATTTTCAATGAGTTTATATCAACATATGACTCAGTGACCATCTGTGTATAGCAGTTAGGTCTGATATAAATGTTAATGCTTTCTCATCAAATGACTAACCAATTTTTCCTGTTTGTGTGTTAGTTTTTACAAAATCTTATCTTTTATATCTAAATTTTATACAAAAAAGAATGAAAGAAATGCAAAAGAAAAAGACAATTATGCGTAAATATCGTCACTTTTTACAGTAAAGTTAGAGAGATTAAGCAATTCAAGTAGCAAAGTAGTACAAAATAAGAAACATTTGAATCTTTTCATGTCTTCTCATGCTGTCAACTTCAGCAAACTATTATCCATGAGTTACAGGCTATCATCTGAAACTTTGGGGACAGTAACGCTGACTTTTAAAGGCAAACTTAATAATTTGATGTAATAATTTAAATATATGCCATTTTCCCTTTCCATCAACTACCCCAGTTTTGTTTGGCTTTTTGTACGGGGTTTGCTTGTTTTATTTATTTATTTTTTTAAGAGAACATATTTAGCAAAAGACACGCTGAGAAAAGAATGGCTATGGCCCAGGAGACCAGGCAGGAAGGTGACAGCCTTCTCAGGCCTTGCTGGTGGAGAAGTGGCTGGAACAAAGTGGCGAGAAGTGCTGACTGGGTAAGTGTTGGGCGGTGGCAGGCACAGAAAGAAAAAAGCTCCAGCTGGCTCAACACTGTTGCTGGTCGTAAGTAGGACTAACAGTGACCTGCTGCTACCAGTTCGTGCTGCCGACCGGGGTGACTGTCATCCCCTGGTTCCCAGAGGGTGCCCCAAGGGACACAGGACAGGAAGCCCAGGATAGGAAGTGTAACTGTGGGTGAAGGCTAGGAAGAAGCAGGTGCTCTGTGGTGGCCAGGGAAGTTCCAGATGCTGAGGCAAAAGCGCATCCTATTACTTGACGGTGTTCTGCTCTCTCTTCCAGGCACTCTCTGACTAGGGCGCGGACATGGATGATGCCTCTTCTTTGCATAGGCGGGCCAGATCTCTTTGCCTGTCTCCAATAGCAGGTCCCTGTAGGTGCCCTGGGAGTCCTGGATGCTGGGTGTCTTCGTCACCTGCACATAGCCCAAGGAGGGTGGACCAAAGTCCTTAAATACTGGTCCGAAACACGCAGTGCCTCCGGGCACCGAGTCCCACTGATGGCGATGGGACACTAAAGGCTATGGAGAGCAGGGTGCTGGGCCCAGGGGTGCTGGACTGGGGCTGCTGCTGAGGTTGGGGGCAATGGATTTGTACGACATCGCAAACTCCTGGGTGAGTCAGATGGATGAAGCACCAAAATCCGTTCTGAATATATACCCACAAGGATTAAAAGCAGAGTCTCAAAGAGATATTTGTACAACCGTGTTCATGATAACATTATTCACAATAGCCAAAAGGTGGAAACAACCCAAGCATCCATCAACAGATGAAAGGATAAATAAAATGGGATATATATGCACAGTGGAATGTTATTCAGCCTTAAAAAAGGAGATTCTGACATGTTACAACATGAACCTGAGGACATTATGCTAAGTGAAATAAGCCAGGCACAAAAGGAAAATTGTTTGATTCCACTTATATGAGGTACTTAGAGTAGTCAAATTCACAGAACAGAAAGTAATATGGTGGTTGCCAGGGGCTGGGGAGAAAGAAAAATCAGGAGTTGATATTTAATGAGTATAGAGTTTCAGTTTTGCAAGATGAAAAGAGATCTGGAAATTGATTTCACACAGTGTGAATGTACTTAACACTACTGAACAATACACTTAAAAATGGTTCAGATGCTAAATTTTATGTGCATTTTACCACAACTAAAATTAAAAATTTAAAAAGGAAAATAGTGTATAAATGTTAGGAAGACTTTCACTTGTGAATTTTTTGTTTTGTTGTTTTTTTTGTTTAGGAGAAATTTTATAAAGACTAATGCATGACTTGAGGACATCAAACAGAATCTTATTTTGTTACTATGTAGTTGATCTATTTCTACTTTGGTAAGTATTTGAAAACACATAAATCTTATAGTAGATTTTAACATTCATCTAGGGTTCTAATTTTAGACCCCAGTATATGACATCTCTGTAAATTTAAAGAACCGTTGAGCAATTTAAGTAATGGTATCTTGTCCATTTACATAGGAGGAGTAATGATTTTTTTTGAGGTATAGTTGACATATAACGTTATATTAATTTCAGGTGTACAACATAATGATTCGATATTTGTGTATATTATGAAATAATTGTGTAATTGACTAATGATTTTTTCCCTCAGTCAATATTTAAATAAATAGTCTCTGTTATTGTTTTTTCATTAAATATAATCTTCCTAGCAATGGCAGACAGGTAAAATTTTCATGAAGATTCTTGCAAGATGAAAATATGTACTGGAGTGTGACTTCTATACTTTTACTTTGTTTAAAGAAAGGTGAGTTCCTTAATTGATTAGAAAATTATTCAGTGGGATGGGATGAGGACCTAAAACTCTGGAACTTAGTCTGGATAAAATGTGATTGAGTTACAATAGGGAGGTATATAACTGGCAAATTTTTTTGGTTCCTATAGATTACAAAATCCTTTCCACAAAAAGGAATACAATATTTAAATTTTTCTATCAGCACACTTCCACAGTAACAAGTTTCATCTCTTCAATTTTTAAAACCTGTACATATTGTCTCACTGATTATTCTTTATGCATTTGTGGATGACATCCAGATATTTTTATACCATCACAGAGAAAAATGAATCATTTTATCTTCTTGTATGCACCCAATGAAAAATTAAATTAACAAGAGGAAATGTGCTTTTTAAAGGGCATATGTTTCAACGTTCATAAAGAAATTGCCTTACCTTTCCATAAGTTTCTGGAGTGGCTCACTACCTAGCTTATTATTAGATTATGCTCTCTAATCACTTAGTACTGGTTGGTATTAATAAGGTAACTAACTTTTCAAAATCATTCACAAAGTTGAAATTTGAGTGGAACCTAAATTTTCTTGGCAGATAATATGAAGGTGATAGACTCTTCGCTCTGACAATGGCATTCTTTCAGAATCTAAATCACTTTGACCTATTTTTCAGTATTTCAAATTGTAAAACTCCATAAAATTTTTTCATCTGGCCAGGAGCTCTATCAGCAAAATGCATTGCCATCTTCAACTGTAAAGTAATTTATGATCTAATATTAGAGCAAGAGATATTTAAAAATAAATGGATATCTTTTCGTAGCAAGTGCATGAGACATCTTCTCATCTGACAAATTTAAAATTGATGTTTATCAACAAGAGAGAAATGTGGCAAGATACCAAAGTTTAAATTCACTCTATTCTATAAACCTATAGTATAATGAGCTGTCACACATGTCAAAAGCAATCACTGCCTGAATTTCTATCTGCTTTGAACAGAGGGAAAGGTCCATTTTACTGTCTTTGTTTTCCATTCTCACTCACATTAAATTTTTTTGAGGTTTTAGATACAAGTTTTAATAACACATAGTAGAGAAAAAAAACGTTCAGAATATTTTCTATAGTATGTACACAAGTCAAATACACTCCTCCCACCACTCTCCCGGTCTTATCTTCTACACTTTAATAATATACGTGGTGTTATCATGCTTCCTTTAGATATAATAAATATTGCTTTTCATATTTCATGAATGAAAGGTAGGCAAACCTCACCCCTAAAATTATTTAACTTTTACTTATTTATTTTTTATTTAATAACTATCAGTGGAAAAGCATATTACTTGCTAAGCAAGTAGACTGCATGAGAATATACTATTAACTCCATTGACAAATGCACTATGAGAGAGAGCTTTAAAATGATAGAATTATTTTATATTGAAGTTATTTCAGAAAGAAAGCTTTTGTTCTCATATTATCTACATGATATAACTCATGTTTTTACATGAGTTATAAAGTGGCATTTGCCCAAATGAACACAATGCTCTAAATAATTTCTCATGAAGTTAATGGATGCCAAAGTAAAAATTGTACCAGAGTCCATTAAGTTTATGGAACAACGAAATGATTTTGTTTACACATCACTCTTACATCATTTTTAAATGCACTATACAATATTTTAGAAGTACAGACATGTATAAAGATTGATATATCAAGCATCAGTGTGCTCACCATTGAAATTTAAATAATAAAATAGCAAAAATAGTTCAGAAATCTCTTTTGTAATGCTCCCTGATCACCACCTTAACTTCCTTCCCCATCCTACTCCATCCAAGTCAAATAAATTCTCCAGAATGTACATTTGTCATCCACTCATATTTCTACAGATCCTTGCTACACGTGTTTGTAAATAACTGTGTAGTATTATTCTGCATATTGTAAGTGTTATGTTATCATGTATACCATTTCTATTGTCTGTGACATTCTGATTTCTATGCAGGAATATAGTTTATTTCTTGTCATAAGTATATTAGATATATTCAAAACTGTTATGTTGATTAACATTTAAGTTGTTACTATTGTGTTTTTGATATAAACAATACTGATGAGAACAATTCTGTGACTTTCTCCTTGGGCACAGATTGAGTTTGTATAAACCTTGAGCTTCTCTAAGGTTTATACTTAGGAATACAATCACTGTTTTGTAGAATAAGTGTATTTTTAAATATGCAAGGTATTGCCAGATCTCTCTCCAAAAGCAGAAACAATTTGCAACTGAAACAGTGTATAAGTGTTTCCCTTTTTCTACATATTTGACAATATTTGATGTTGTCATGCTTGAGTGGTTCTCAACAGAGGATAATCTTGCCCCTGGCGTATTTGGCTATGTCTGGAATTTTTTTCCTAGTGTGTTCCCTTGAAGTTTTTTGCTTGTATGTTTATTTATTGTGACAAAATATACAAAGCATACAATTTATGATTTTAACATTTTTTAGTTGTATAGTTCTGTGTTATTAAGAATATTCACTTTATATTGTGTGTAGGGGAGGAAGACATTTCCCATACCACTCTGGGTCCTTATGGCTGGACAACAAATTAAATTCACATGAGACAGAATAACAGGAGAAAATTAAATAAAGTTTTATAACATGTATACACGGGAGAGACCCAGAAAAACTGAGTAACTCACCAAAATGGTGGAGGTTCTCATCCTAAATACCATCCTTAGCTAAAGACAAAGGAGGATGCTGGGGGTGGGGAGAGTCAGTTACGAGAGATACCAGAAAAGCACAGTGAACAAGAGGAAGGTTATTACTCAGATTTAAGTCCTTGCCTTCTGCACTGATAAGAGTTTCTAGAGTTAAGGTGGTCTCCCCTTCTTCCTGGTACAGAGAGGGAGACACCTTTAGAGATGGATATTTTCTTTACAAATGTAAATGTCTCTTAACAAAGGGCAAGTAATTCTACTTTTCATAGTTTCTCTCATGTCTGCAGTTTTTAAAAGTAACCAGCCCAAAATAATCCTCATGCTAAAGAGACATATCTTGGGGTGGCCAACTCCAGTCCCCCACATGTACAACCATCACCCTCATCCATCTCCATAATTTTTCATCTTCCTAAACTGAAACTTTGTACCCATTAAACACTGACTCCCCATACCCTCCTCTTCCCAGCCCTTGGCAACCACCATTCTATTTTCTCTCTCTATGAATTTGACTACCTACGTCACATAAGTACAATCAAACTGCATTGTCCTTTTGTTCCTGGCTTATTTCACTTCGTGTAATGTCCTCAAGGGTTTTTTTCATCTTGTAACATGTATCAGAATCTCCTTCTTTTTTAAGTCTGAATAATTATGTGAATATACCTCATTTTGTTTATCCATTTATCTGTCAGTGGACACTTGGATGCTTCCACCTTTTGGCTATTGTGAATAATGCTTTTATAAGCGTGGATGTACAAATGTCTGCTCAAACCCATACTTTTGTTCTTTTGGATCAAAACTGGAATTTTGGATCCAAAAGTGGAATTGTTGGATCATATGGTAATTCCATGGTCAATTTTTAGGAACTGCCATTCTATTTTTCATGGTGGCTGCACCATTTTACATCCCAACAGCAATGAGCAAGTATTACAATTTCTCCACCTCCTCACTAACACTTCTGTTCTTGTCTTCTTTTTTTTGAAATAATAGCCATCACTGTCCGCAAATTTTTGATTGTCACAACCTGCGGGGTGCTATTGACATCCACTGCGTAGAGTTTGGGGATGCTGTCAAACATCCTACACTGCACAGGACAGGGCCCACCACAAAGAAGATCCAGCCCACGATGTCAATAGTGCCAAGGTTGGGAAACTCTGGTTATACTAAATTAACTTTTTTAACAAGTTCATGAATGTAAAATGGCATCTCACTATATATAAGATATACATGTATACATATTATCTAATATTCTTTGTGCAATAATTGCCAATTTCACATTAATTCTTATTGGAAATTTATGTGAATCATTGATAGACTAAATTTATCAAATAAGTCTTTATGATTTTAGTTTTTTAACTACAAATATAGTAAATATCTGCATTAATGGGTACCCTTCATGTTTGATATAAATTCATATCTGTATTTTCTTCTTTAACTAGGCCACAATTTGTAGGAAACTTGAACTTTACCTGTGGCCTTTTCCCATCTTTTACAGTATTGTTTTTGTACTTTAATCCACACTTGTTTAAAAATTATGAATAATTATTACTATTTTCTATTAATAGTTATGCAGGTTTATCAATATTTTGTCAATGTCTTTTTCATCATTGCTTCTTGCATCCCACTGCTATATTCAGGTAGCATTTTCCTTTGTATTAAATTACATCTGGATTAATAAAGGAAACATCCTGCCAGGCACTAAAGAGCATAGACATATTCCATACAATTGAATGACAATCAGGCTGACAGCAACTTTTCATACACAATAATAGAAACCAAAATACAATGGAATAATCTATTTGAAGACTTAAAGAAAATGATTGTCAAACTAGAATCCCATACCCAAGTAGGCTGTCAATTACAGTGAAGACAGAATAAATCCATTTCAAATATAATGAGAGAACATTACTAATAATTCTTCCTTCTAGATATTTAACATGAAAGAAAATAAAATGAAAACGAAGCGGTGCAGTACAAAAAGTAATAGTTAAAAAGAATCTGTCTCCTTGTTTGTTTTTAATTTACCATGCTAGTGACTTAGAGTATTTTTCAATACAAAACAAAATAAAACAAAGGAAAGGCCTTAATTATGGAAAAATCTTTGCCATTACATCAGTGTTCTATTTTTTTGATATTTCACTTAAATTCACAATTGAAGTCCTCCAACCTCTCTTGTTTCTCTTTCTTGTATTTTAGTTGTGCACGTTTCTAAGCACTATTATATGTTTATTTTCTATTTTATTATTTTCAGATCTATTTTATTTCTTTCCTTTTACTTTCTTTGGGTTTTGTTTGTTGTCAGGTTTTAAATTTTTTTTTGCCTCTTGAATAGATATTTTTCCTTTTTTTATAGGACTTTATTTCTGTAGAGCAGTTTTAGCTTTACAGCAATATTGAGAGAAAGGTATAGAGATTTCCCATACGCCCCCTGCTCCCGCACATGTATAACCTCCCCCATTACCAGCATGCCCCACCAGAGTGGAACATTTGTTTCAACTGATGAACCGTGGCACATCATAATCACCCAAAGTCCACAGTTTATGTTATGGTTTACTCCTGTTGTTGCACATTCTATGGGTTTAGACAAATGTGTGATGATATGTATCCATCATCATGGTTAAATAAAGAATATTTTCATTGCCCTAAAAATTCTCCATACGCAGCATATTTGTTCCCTCACAACCCCTAAGAACTCTTGATCTGTCTACTGTCTCCGTATATTTTCTTTTCCAGAATGTCATATATTTGGAATCATCCAGTATATAGCCTTGCCAAATTGGCTTCTTTCACTTAGTAATATGCATTTAAGGTTTCCTCATGTCTTTTCGTGGCTTGATAGCTCATTTATTTTGAATAAATGTGCTGAATAAGATTGCGTTGTCTGAATGTACCACAATTTATTTATCCGTTTGCCTACTGAGGGACATCTTGGTTTCTTCCAAGTTTTGGCAATTATAAATAAAGCTTGATAAACATCCTTTCCCAAGTTTTTGTGTGGATGTGGGTTTTAACTCCTTTGGGTAAATACCAAGGAACCTGATTACTTGATCTTATGATAAGACTATGTTTAGTTTCATAAGAAACCACCAGACTGCCTTTCAAAGTGGTTGTACCATTTGCATTCCCACCAGAAGTGAATGAAATTTCCTTTTGCTCCACATCTTTGCCAGCCTTTGTTGTTGTCAATGTTCCTGATTTAGGCTATTCTGATAGATATATAGGTACATAGGTATTTCCTTGTTGTATTAATTTGCATTTGCCTTATTACATATGATGAGCATATTTTCATAGACTTCTTTGCCATTTATATATCTTTGTTAAGGTGTCTATTAAGGCCTTTGGCTCATTTTTTATTTGGGTTTGTTTTCTTATTTTTGAGTTTTAAGAGTTCTCTGTGTATTTTAGATAACAATTGATTATCAAATGTGTCTTTTACAAATATTTTATCCCAGTCTGTGGCTTGTTTTCTCATTCTCTTGGCATTGTCTTTCACACAGCAGAAGTTTCTAATTTTAGTGAAGTCCAGATTATCCATTATTTCTCTCATGGATTGTGCCTTTGGTGTTGCATTTAGAAAGTCATCACTACACCCAAGATCATCTAGATTTTCTCCTATATCATCTTCTAGGAATTTTATATTTTTGTATTTTACATATAGATCTAAGATTCATTTTGAGTTAATTTTTGTGAGAGTCTTTGTCTTATTTTCCAACTCTATCTCTCTGAACACTTTTTAAAAAATTTATTTCTTTCTTCCTTTCAATTTATTCTGTTAATATTAATTAATATTAATATTAATATTAATATTCCCTCTTTAACTTTGTAAAGTCAGTTTAACCTATCATTTAAGTTTTATATTTCTTCACCAGTAAAATTTGATTATTGATACTTTCACTTCCAGTAGTTCTTGGTAATTTTTCAATCCACCTATGTTCATATTGCAGTTATTTTTAAAGGTTTACATCCCATCTTCTATAACTTGGAATAGTTCATAAAGACTTTCAGATTGCTTTATAATTATAGATTCTCAAGTGGTTGCTCCATTTATTGCACCTATGCACTATCCTTAATTCTATGACATATCTTGTAATTGTTTTTATGAGCTTATCTTCAGCAAAAGTTATCTTACTCAGTTGGATTAGAGTGACCTGGGGTTAGGGGTACACCGCTTCTAAAACTAGATATTTTCATTAGGCTTTTTTCAGTTTTTTATGACTGTTGCTGTTTTTGCAAACTTTTATTCCTTCAGTGCAATTCAGGCTCTTACACGCCCACACCGTAAGGATGGTTTCCTGTCTTTCACATGGAACTTTTGCGTGCACATCTGTTTTCTACCCCAAATCTCCAGTGGTGATCAGAATTTTTTAGATTCTCATTCTTGACTGCCTGACAAATATAAGACATGTACCCGTGAACCTGTTCTCACATTTTAGACCTAATTCTCTGGTTCAGGGCTCCTCATAGTTTCTGTGGCTTCTAATCCCAGTCACTGCATAGTTAAATATTCCCTGATGAGAATTTTTAAATTCAAATATAAAGTGAAAATTCAAATATAAAGTGAAAATTTTCACTTTTGCCAAGTTAATTTGAAAAATGGTAAGAATTACTTTGTATATAATATATATATATAATACTTTTAAAGTCACTACATTAGAGAGGAAGATCCAAGATGGCGCCGTGAGTAGTCCTCTTTGTCTCTCGCCCTTCGAGTCTACAATTATTTGGACACTTATCGCTTGACAAAGGATATCCAGACAGCATCTCAGGACGTCTGAGACACCCACGCGACTATACATCGGAAGGCGGATGGACTTTCCTCCAGGAGGATGTGGAAATAGGTGAAAACTCTCCGACCCCGACGGGCAGCCTAGTACCCGCAAGCGGCTTTCTTCCAACGGACGCCCCCAGAGGATCCACACACATCTAGGGCAGGAGCGAGAACGCAACAGAGGAGCGACGGTGGAAACAGGTGACCAGAACCCTACCTAAACCCCCCGCAATTACTCCTAAACGCAGAGGGAAACTTTGGAGTTGCACACCTGAGCCCGCGGGGAGAGTCTCTCCCCGCCATTGGCGGGGAGACCCAGCCTGGTGCTCGGGGCGCCCGGAGGGTCCCAGAGAGAGACACTGAGGGCACGGAGGTCTCCCAGCTGCCGTTGCCGGCCCCGTGGGTCTAGGGATTGCTGGAGATCTCGGAGAGGACTGGGGCGGGGGGAACTTTCAAAGGCCGGTTCTGCGACCCGGAGGGGAAGCGCCGGAGCTCCGCCCGGGCAGCAGACAAAACTCTCTGTCTGCCATTACAAGAGGGGCCACGCTGAACATTCACAGCTCCAGGAGAGGCCCGGAGAGAATCCCAGAGGGCGGGGCGACCCCCAGCTGCCGTTGCCCGCCCCGTGGGGCTAGGGATTGCCAGAGATCTCGGAGAGGACCGGGGCGGGGGGAACTTTCAAAGGCCGGTTCTGCGACCCGGAGGGGAAGCGCCAGAGCTCCGCCCAGGCAGCAGACAAAACTCTCTGTCTGCCGTTAGCAGAGGGGCCACACTGAGCATTCACGGCTCCGGGAGAGGCCCGGAGAGAATCCCAGAGGGCGGGGCGACCCCCTAGCTGCCGTTGCCCGCCCCGTGAGGCTAGGGATTGCCGGAGATCTCGGAGAGGACTGGGGCTGGAGAGAGTTCCAGAGACCCAGCTTAGTAGCCTAGGGGGAAACCCTACAGGCTCACAGCAGCCTTAGGGAAAGCCTCTGCACAGCACCAGTAGAAGGCACCCAGCCGCCAGCCACAAGGCTGGAAGACCCCAGGGCAAAAGCAGCATAGCTAGGTGCACTAACCACAGACTGTAGAAGATGCCAATAGCTCTCCTGCGACCCATAGAGGACAACTGAGATTTGGTGGGTGCCGACAGCAACGGAGCGACAAATATAAGTGATCCCACCCCTGGCCGCTGGAAAAGCCCATAACACTGTTGCAGACCCCAAGGAGAGAGCACATCTAGGTGGGCTGCAACAGTAGGCACCTGCAGCCTGAAGCCCCCCTGTGACGGCCCCCACGGCAGAGGAGGGAATCCAAAGGGCCACTGTGGCTACGAAGAGGGGCCCAGGCCCAGTTAGCAACTACGGACAGGGTTCCTGGTTGGTGAAGTATAAACAGCTGCTCCCCCCAACGCAGCAGCTGAAACAAGTGAAAGGAGCAACTAAACTCTATCTCCATGCGGAGGCACAAATCAACAACATCAAGCAATATGAAAAAATACATTAAATCTCCAGAACAGAAAGAAAGTAACAAATACACAGAAAACAATCCCCCAAAAAATGAGATATATAACCTAAATGATGATGACTTCAAAACAGCCATCATTAAGATTCTCAATGAGTTAAGAGAGAATTCTGACCGACAACTCAACGAGTTCAGGAGCTATGTCACAAAAGAGTTTGATACGATAAAGAAGAACCAAACAGAAATATTGGAAATGAAGAACACAATAGAGGAGATTAAGAAAAATCTAGATGCTCTGAACAGTAGGGCCGATAATATGGAGGAAAGAATTAGCAATTTGGAAGATGGCAATATAGAATTGTTGCAGGCAGAGGAGGAGAGAGAAGCAAGACTTAAAAGAAATGAAGAAACTCTCCGAGAATTATCAGACACAATTAGGAGATGCAACGTAAGGATTATAGGTATACCAGAGGGAGAAGAGAAGGAGAAAGGGGCAGAAAACCTATTCAAAGAAATAATGGCTGAGAACTTCCCAAATCTGGTGAGGGAGATGGATCTTCAGGTGACAGAAGCCAATAGATCTCCAAACTTTATCAATGCAAGAAGACCAACTCCACGGCATATAGTAGTGAAGCTAGCAAAAGTCAACGACAAGGAGAAAATATTAAGGACAGCCAGGCAAAAGAAACTAACCTACAAAGGAACCACCATCAGGCTATCAGCAGATTTCTCAGCAGAAACTTTACAGGCTAGAAGAGAGTGGAATGATATATTCAAAAATCTGAAGGACAAAAATCTACAGCCGAGAATTCTCTACCCAGCGAAAATATCCTTCAAATACGATGGAGAAATAAAAACTTTCCCAGATAAACAAAAATTAAGGGAGTTCATTGCCACAAAACCTCCTCTTCAGGAAATCCTCAGGAAAACCCTCATTCCTGAAAAATCCAAAAAAGGAAAGGGGCTACAAAACCAAGAGCAGAGGAGATAAGTAGAAGGACAACAACAGAGAGTAGCAGCTCTACATCAGAACAGATTAAACCATGGGACGAGAAACAAAGGAAACTGAAGAAAACCGGAAAACAAGACACAAAATGGGAGTGGTAGGCCCCCACGTCTCAATAATCACTCTAAATGTAAATGGATTGAACTCCCCAATCAAAAGACACAGAGTGGCAGGATGGATCAAAGAACAAGATCCAACAATATGCTGCCTCCAGGAAACACACCTCAGCCCCAAAGACAAACACAGACTCAGAGTGAAGGGATGGAGAACAATACTCCAAGCTAATAATGAACAAAAGAAAGCAGGTGTCGCTATACTAATATCAGACAAGGTAGATTTCAAAGCAAAACAGATAAAGAAAGATAAAGAGGGACAGTATATAATGATAAAAGGGACTCTCCACCAAGAAGACATAACACTTATAAATATATACGCACCCAACACAGGAGCACCAAAATTTGTAAAGCAACTCTTAATAGAATTAAAAGAAGACATCAACAACAATACAATAATAGTAGGGGACCTCAACACACCATTAACACCAATGGACAGAACATCCAGACAGAAAATCAACAAGGAAATAATAGAATTAAATGAAAAATTAGACCAGATGGACTTAATAGATATATATAGAACACTTCATCCAAAAACAGCAGGTTACACATTCTTCTCAAGTGCACATGGAACATTCTCAAGGATTGACCATATTTTGGGAACCAAAGCAAACATCAATAAATACAAGAGAGTTGAAATAATATCAAGCATCTTTTCTGATCATAACGCTATTAAACTAGAAATCAACTACAAGAAAAAAGCAGAGAAAGGTGCAAAAATGTGGAGACTAAACAACACGCTTCTCAACAAACAATGGATCATTGAAGAAATTAAAGAAGAAATCAAATATTATCTGGAGACAAATGAAAATGAGAACAGGACATACCAACTCATTTGGGATGCAGCAAAAGCAGTCCTAAGAGGGAAATTCATTGCAATACAGGCTCACCTCACTAAACAAGAAAAAGCTCACGTAAGCAACCTCAAACGACACCTAACAGAACTAGAAAAAGAAGAACAAACAAAGCCCAGAGCCAGTAGAAGGAGGGAAATAATAAAAATAAGAGCAGAAATAAACGATATTGAAACAAAAAAGACAATAGAAAGGATCAATGAAACAAAGAGTTGGTTCTTCGAAAGAATTAACAAAATTGACAAACCCCTAGCCAGACTCACCAAGAAAAGAAGAGAGAAAGCGCAAATTAATAAAATCAGGAATGACAGAGGAGAAATCACAACAGATACCAATGAAATACAAGAGATCATAAGAGAATACTATGAAAAACTATATGCCAACAAATTGAACAACCTGGAAGAAATGGACAAATTCCTAGACTCCTACAATCTCCCCAAACTGAATCAGGAAGAAATGGAGAATCTGAATAGACCAATCACAAGCAAGGAAATAGAAACGGTAATCAAAAACCTCCCCAAAAACAAGAGTCCAGGACTGGACGGCTTCTCTGGAGAATTCTACCAAACATTCAAAGAAGACTTAATACCTATTCTCCTCAAACTGTTCCAGAAAATTGAGAAAGATGGAGAACTCCCTAACACATTCTATGAAGCCAACATCACTCTGATCCCCAAACCTGACAAGGACAACACAAAGAAGGAGAACTACAGGCCGATATCACTGATGAACATAGATGCAAAAATCCTCAACAAAATTTTGGCAAACTGATTACAGCAATACATCAAAAAGATTATACACCATGATCAAGTGGGATTTATACCAGGGACACAGGGATGGTTCAACATCCGCAAGTCAATCAACGTGATACACTACATCAACAAAATGAAAAACAAAAACCACATGACCATCTCAATAGATGCAGAGAAAGCATTCGACAAGATCCAACACCCATTTATGATAAAAACCCTCAGTAAAATGGGTATAGAAGGAAAGTACCTCAACATAATAAAGGCCATATATGATAGACCCACAGCCAACATCATACTCAATGGACAAAAGCTGAAAGCCATCCCTCTGAGGACAGGAACAAGACAAGGGTGCCCACTTTCACCACTCCTATTCAACATAGTACTGGAGGTGCTGGCCAGAGCAATTCGGCAGGAAAAAGAAATAAAAGGAATCCAAATAGGTAACGAAGAAGTAAAACTCTCGTTGTTTGCAGACGACATGATCCTATACATAGAAAACCCCAAAGAATCCGCAGAAAAACTATTAGAAATAATCAACAACTACAGCAAAGTAGCAGGGTATAAAATTAACGTGCATAAATCAGTAGCATTTCTATACACTAACAATAAACTAACAGAAAAAGAACTCAAGAACTCTATCCCATTCACAATCGCAACGAAAAGAATAAAATACCTTGGGATAAACTTAACCAAGGAAGTGAAGGATCTATACAATGAAAACTACAAGACTTTCTTGAAAGAAATAGGCGATGACATAAAGAGATGGAAAAACATTCCTTGCACATGGATTGGAAGAATAAACATAGTTAAAATGTCCATACTACCTAAAGCAATATACAGATTCAATGCTATCCCAATCAGAATCCCAAGAACATTCTTCACAGAAATTGAACAAACAATCCTAAAATTCATATGGGGGAACAAAAGACGGTGAATTGCTAAAGCAATCCTGAGCAAGAAAAACAAAGCCGGCGGGATCACAACCCCCGAATTCAAAACATACTACAAAGCTACAGTGATCAAAACAGCATGGTACTGGTACAAAAACAGGTCCACAGATCAATGGAACAGAATTGAAAGCCCAGAGATAAAACCACACATCTATGGACAGCTAATCTTCGACAAAGGAGCAGAGGGCCTACAATGGAGAAAAGAAAGTCTCTTCAACAAATGGTGCTGGGAAAACTGGACAGCCACATGCAAAAGATTGAAAATCGACCATTCTTTTTCACCACACACCAAAATAAACTCAAAATGGATCAAAGACCTAAAGATTAGGCCTGAGACAATAAGTCTTTTGGAAGAGAATATAGGCAGTACACTCTTTGACATCAGTTTCAAAAGAATCTTTTCGGACACTGTAACTCCTCAGTTGAGGGAAACAATAGCAAGAATAAACAAATGGGACTTCATCAGACTAAAGAGCTTCTTCACGGCAAGGGAAAACAGAATTGAAACAAAAAAACAGCTCACTAATTGGGAAAAAATATTTACAAGCCACTTATCCGACAAAGGGTTAATCTCTATAATATACAAAGAACTCACACTGCTTAACAACAAAAAAACAAACAACCCGATCAAAAAATGGGCAGAGGACATGAACAGACATTTCTCAAAAGAAGATATGAATATGGCCAATAGACACATGAAAAGATGTTCATCATCACTAATCATCAGGGAAATGTAAATCAAAACTACACTAAGATATCACCTTACCCCCGTTAGATTGGCAAAAACATCCAAAACCAAGAACGACAAATGTTGGAGAGGTTGTGGAGAAAGAGGAACCCTCATACACTGTTGGTGGGAATGCAAACTGGTACAGCCACTATGGAAAACAGTATGGAGATTTCTCAAAAAGTTAAAAATAGAAATACCCTATGACCCAGCCATCCCATTACTGGGTATCTATCCTAAGAACCTGATATCAGATATCTCAAGAGTCCGTTGCACCCCTATGTTCATCGCAGCATTATTTACAATAGCCAAGACGTGGAACCAGCCTACATGTCCAGAAACTGATGATTGGATAAAGAAGATGTGGTATATATACACAATGGAATACTACTCAGCCAAAAAAAAAGACGAAATTGGCCCATTCACAACAACATGGATGGACCTCGAGGGCATTATGTTAAGCGAAATAAGTCAGTCAGAGAAAGACGAACTCTATATTACTCCACTCATAGGTGGAAATTAGTATATTGAGAAGGAGATCTGATCGGTGGTTACCAGGGAAAAGGGGGGGTGGGGGGAGGGCACGGAGGGGGAAGTGGTGTACCCACAACATGACTAACAAAAATGTACAACTGAAATCTCACAAGGTTGTAATCTATCATAACATTAATAAAAAAAAAAAGTCACTACATTAGATGCTATTAGACAATATATAAAAGGATTTATGTGATATCAGCAATACAGGTAAGAAAGAATAATAACAAAAATAACAACAGCTTGTTTTTTAACAGAAACCAGCTACACAAATTTGTGTATAGTTGACAAATGTGTGCCTGATATCCCAAAGGAAAAATTGCATCACATTTTGTCATTTCACTGAACGTGTTCCCACAAAGCTTCTGTTGGCTTTTATACAGAAGGCAAAAATTGTTGTTATCAGACCTCAGTGAATGACACTGTTGAATTTTTAAGATTACCTTGGGACTTAAAGCCAGTAATAACAACATTTCAAGACATATTGTCTTACCATGACCAGGTCAGTAACTTGGACATAAAAGTCAAAGAAAAGTAATGCAAAAGTAATTCTAAATGAAAGCTAAAACAATGATTAAAAAATTGTTTGTTATGTCTTTCAGAAATAGAAAAAGAAACAAGATGATAAACAATGATGAGAATAACGTTTTAAAATAGAATAGCAGAATTGAAAGTTGAAAGTTACTATATTGCAATTTGCCTCAATTAATAAAAAATTCTTAGTCTCTTTCTTAGTCAATTATTCAGTTTGCTTGAGGGTGTCTATATGTTGTTGACTGTATTTATGAGTATATTGTCTGGTGTGTGTAGTACATGTGATGTAAAAATATATTGATGAACATTCCCATACTCAACTTATTTACCAACGTGTCCTCAGAGCCTGGACTTATTAGCCTTCAATATATATCTATTGAAATTTAATGAATAAGTAAATATATATGGATGCAGGATTGAAACCTATCATACCTTCAAAAAAACTCATAATTTATTTGCAAAAAGCAATAATTTATTTTGCTCACGAATTTTCAGCTTGGGTGGGAATGGTGGGGCAACTCCCCTGTGGGCTGGGTAGCATCAGCTGGGGTGGAACAAAGCATGGCTGGATGCAGGATTCAGATAAAGTTCATACATGCCAGTGCCTGGCAGTTGATGCCTCCTATGAGCTGGAAACTCAACTAGTCCCTACCCAAAAAACCTACACATGATCTCTCTAAACACCAGCCCAGAAACTGTATTGTCTATTGTGAGGTTGTTAAAAAGCATCCAAGTAAATGCATGTCACGTATTTATAATAGAATATGCAAATAAACTCAAATGAAAAATTATTTAATTAGTCTTTTTTTGTTTTTTTTGGTGAGGAAGATTCACCCTGAGCTAGCATCCACTGCAATCTTCCTCTTTTTTTGTCTTTTACTTGAGGAAGATTAGCCCTAAGCTAACATCCATGCCAGTCTTCCTCTACCTTGTTTGGAGATTCCTCCACAGCATGGCTGATAAGTGGAGTAGATCTGTGCCCGGGATCCAAACCAGCAAACCCAGGCCTCAGAAGCAGAATGTAAGGAATTTTAACAGGGCCAGCCCCTAGTCTTTACTTCTTAATTAAGCCTTTAAAATCCTTTTAAAGGATATTGTTACATAGCAATGTATTACCTAAATCCTGAATAAATGTCTTTTAATTTTATCATTAAAGGTACTATACAAAACTTCTTTAATAGAACATGCAATATGACATTTATAAGCACACATTTAATAGAAGCATAGAAAGTTAGATAAATATTTATCTGTGAAAAATTAAAATGAGAATTTATCTTCTTTATTAATTATTGAAGTCATGATAAATTCAGAGTAAGACCTAATAAATTAGTGTTGTAGCCATCTGGGGATAAAAGGATAGTCCTCCAACCAAAATTTGATCCAGCCATTGAACCAGATGATGCCACACATTCACATCAAGGGAATGAAAGGGTTATTAGTGAAATGAAGAGTCTTTCTGGGGAGCACGGTAGGTCCCAAGTAGGTCTGAAAATGAATTGAGAGGTCAGGGAAAGATTAGCTTGTTTTTTGAATTTTTTCTGACAGTTGGAGAATGGGACAGGGGTGAGGTTCCTCTGTGCAGGGGATAAAGGAAGGAACACCTGGGATTTCCTATCAGCTTGCCCAAATGCAGAGCAGGAGCGGAAGGGTAAATAGCGAAGCTTAAAAGCTGTCAGCAGGCAAATATAGGATAAAACATCGAGCCAGACTCCTTAATACAAGTAGACACTTGATATTTTTATATACCATATGTAGACTTTTCTAGATAGCATCCTGTGGAGAGCGCTCAAAAATCCTTGACTTCAGAGCACAAGCAAAAATCGTCTTGGAAGCTGAAGCTGGTGTGAGCAGCTGGGTCACTGAAGAAGCCTCTTCCGGAGTCGAGCGTCTGCCCTGGGGCGCCGCTCACTTGATTTCATACAAGATCGCAGGAAACCGTCAGCGGACCTTGGAATTTCAGAAGTGTTTATTTGTCCCACTTTACAGATCAGGCAAGTCGAAATTAAACGCATTAAGAGTGCTTGATAATTTAGAAATGTGCATGTCTCAGGTTGTGTTTATGGCCAATATTAACAGCGATGTATAGATATATAGGTGATGATTTGGAGAAAATAACCTGATATAGATAAACAGATGAAATAAAAACTATAGTTAAAATAATAAATATGATTTTAAAAGCTAAAAAAGATGAGTCAGAAAACTTTATACTTGTCGTTTTAGTCAGCAGCTGGTACTTTGGTCAGATATTATTTGAACTGAGGCTATGTTTTCTCGTTTATCAACAGCTGTTGTCATCACAATATTTAAAAGATAATATTTGACAGAGAAAGGAGGCAGATTGCAAAAGTCATTATTTATAGAATGCTTAAAATGAAAAACAGCCAGAAAATAATTTCATTTTAACTACATTTAAGCGATGTTTCCTTTTGGAGATACAGCAAAAAATGACAATTGCTTTTGTGTTTTGAATAAGCACAATACATGACCTATTGTTCTAGATAAATATACGATTATATATAAACTATTTTATGTAACATGTGAGAAAAAATTATTATTGGCTCTCTATCAAAAATATATGAGAAAAGAAAAATAATAGAGAAAGAAGGCATATATTCTTAGCTAATTTCTTTTAATTAGGCCATGCATTGTATATATCACTTTCTTTCATGCAATGGTTAACGCTCATTGATTACAATCACTTAAATACTTCAAGTAAAACTAATCTATTCAAAATGATCTCATTGTATCTGTTTTCCAAAATAAAGAATAAGTAACAAGAAAATTAAATATCAAAATTTTCAAAGTTGTTTAAAAGTTATATTAAAAGCTATCTAGGGACCAGCCTAGTGGCATAGTGGTTAAGTTCACATGCTTCACTTCGGCACCCCGAGGTTCGATGGTTCCGATCCCAGGCATGGACATGGCACTGCTCATCAAACCATGCTGTGGCAGGTGTCCCACATATAAAGTAGAGGAAGACAGGCATAGATCTTAGCTCAGTGCCCGTCTTCTTCAGCAAAAAGAGGAGGGTTGGTGGCAGATGTTAGCTCAGGGCTAATCCTCAAAAAAAAAAAGCTATCTAAATTTTGACATTTTTTTAATATTTTATTACTACTTACTTTCTCAAGTATAAAGGAACATTTATTCCTTGAATACTGCCACCACATTCTCCTTGCCTCTTAAACTTTTCCAATATCAAGATATATGTTTAAGGGTTATCACTGTTCCTCGTTAAAGGACATTCCATGGATATACAGTGTGTATATATGTATATGTACATATATATACATACACATAAATACACACATACACACAAATATATGTATGGCTGTGTATACATATATAATACACCAAGCAATTATGTGGATGTGGTAGGTAAAGTCTTTTATTATATTATATATCAAGAAGCTATTGAACTAATGTCACATTAAAACCTATGAGCAAATAAAAAATAATTGAAAATAAAATGCTTTTTCTTAAAAGTTGCTTTTAACTTTCCTGTCATAAAATTGAAATTATCTATTAAATATAGTTTTTTCAAGGTAGCTCTCTTAAAACAAAGCACTGAACAATTAAAAAATCTTTGATTTTGTAAGCTTTTAAAACGATAAACATTTTGAACCAGAAGTTTTCGAACTTTTTACAAATTTAGTTTATTCAATTTTTAGAATGTCTGTCACCTATATTGAATTTCTCCACCTCTATAAAATCTAAAATGAAGAAAAAGTAAAAATATTACCCAACTGCTTTCAGAAAAGAGAGAAGAGGACCTTTCCCAAGGTGTTTTTGAGGCTTGCATAAACCGAATGCCAACACATGACAATGACATTATAGTAAAAGAAAATTGTGGAGTAATATCCCTCATAAAACCTAGACACAGAAATTCTTAACACCATATTAGCAAAGTGAATTAAAAATATATTTTAAAAAAATGCATGCCAGGGGCCGGCCCCATGGCCGAGTGGTTAAGATCAAGTGCTCTACTTCGCTGGCCCAGGGTTTCACTGGTCCAGATCCTAGGCACGAACATGGCACACTCATCAGGCCATGCTGAGGTGGCATCCCACATGCCACAACTAGAAGGACCCACAACTAAAATATACAACTATGTACTGGGGGGATTTGGGGAGAAAAAGCAGAAAAAAAAATGCATGCCAGAACAAGTAGGGCTTATCCCAGGAATGCAAAGCTAGTTCAAGGTTCAAAATCAATTAATATAACTTTCCACACTCATAATATAAAGGAGAAATAACTGATTACCTCAAAAGATCCAAAAATTGCATTTGGCAAAACACTCACACTTATTCAAGATAAAAATTTTTCTCCAAGAATTAAAAGGAATTTTCACAATCTGAGAAAAGGCAACTAAGAAAAATTTACCTCTTCAAATTAGTTCATTGTTCAAATGTATTCTCCATAAGCTTGTTGCTATCTTTATTTTATTTCCCTTAATATATGATCTCCAATGAATTAGCATGTACAAAGTTTTTGGAGCTGTGTCTTGCATATTGTATGTACTATGTAATTGTTGGCTTTTAGGATTTACCCTGAGGCACAAGTTTCTTTTTCATCCTGAAGTATCCCATGTTGTCTTCTTATGGAGTGAAATTAGGTATCTTTTACAGCATCGCTCCTCCTAGTCACTTCTCCTAGTGATACAAGTGTTAAAATAACTGCCCACCAAGACATTCTATGTTCTTCCATTAAATCGTCCTCATGCCTGCATCTTATCATTATGGCCAAGGCCATATTTTGTATTAATTTTCTGTTGCTCAAATCTCTGCCTTGCTTTCAGTATCTTTAAAAGACTCATCTGATTAGGTAAAGCTCACCCAGGATAGTTTTTTCATTAAATCAAAATCAACAGATTAGAGATTTTAATTGTACCTGCAAAAATCTGTTTACCTCTGTCATATAACATACTCCAATTGTGGGAGTTACATCCAGCATATTAACAGATTTCACTCACACTTAAAGGAATGATAAAAGGCACATACACACCAGGGAGTGGCAATTTTGGTGGGCATGTTACAATTCTACATACTACTTATTAGAAAGTCTATTTTTACTGTCATCTAAACTTCAGGCTATGCCTTAAACTCCAAGTCTCAGGGATCACCCATAAGTAACCTACATTCTTCTTCCTTCCACCGGTCTTCACTATGTGACCAATAAGCTTCAAAGATTGTGGCTGGGGATATGAATTTGAGTTGTTGTTGTTAGATTAGAAATGAAATTTCCTTTTTTTCCCTCAGTAGAAGAGTAGAGAATGCTAGCTAATAATAATAAATATAGTTAATAATTTGTTAATAAAAATAATAACAATGTGCCCTTATTTAGACTATGTAATGTATTAGCTATGTTATTTCCAATTTTTACAGCTGATTTTGGCCTCTAAATCTCTAGGACCAATGACACATGCTCATCATTTTACTATACTTCTAGCATGGGAGAATATATGGATGTCCATCCATCTTCATTATGCTCTCTGTGGTACCAGTTCTTGCGGCAGTATTATACAATGTTTCCATATTGAACTTAGACATGGCTATGTAACATGCTTATCTAATTGTTTTTTGGTTTTTTGTGGGGTTTTTTTTGAGGAAGACTGGCCCTGAGCTCACATCCATGCCCATCTTCCTCTACTTTCTATGTGGGATGCCTACCACAGCATGGCTTGCCAAGGGATGCCATGTCTACACCCAGGATCCAAACCAGCGAACCCTGGGCCGCCGAAGCAGAACGTGCGAACTTAACTGCTGCGCCACTGGGCCAGCCCCTGTGTTTATCTAATGAATGAGAGTGGAAATGAGGTATATTATTTACAGACTGAGGATTTAAGAAATAGTGAGTGGCTTACCACGATTGTTTTCTTTTCCTTCTTTTTGAAACTATAAAAGTACATATTGTGATGGAGTCCCATTTGCTATTTCAAAATGGACATATAGGATTAGTGATGGTTAAATTTTTGTTGTAAACCACTAGGATTTTTGGGTTGTGAGTTATATCAGGATAATGTAGCTCTATTCAACTGTTTTCCCTAGTTATGGGGCAATTTTGCATATCACTTTTATTATTGTTAATCATTTTTGCTATGGTTGTGTTTATGAGTATGATATGTGAAAACACACTTTAACTAGTTTCCACCTTTACCAGGTTACTTGCAGGTTAAATAATCTATTTTAAAAATCATAGAGCTTAGTTTTATATTGTCTACTTCATTCAAATCCTCATATGATGTGGTCACTTGCCTCAATGAAACAGTTCAGAGCTTACTTTGCCTTATTCTAAATCCCTCTCCTCCTTTTTAACAGCTTTTGATGCATATTTTAGTATGTCTGTGTGTGTGTGTGTGTGTGTGTAAAAGAGAAAGAGAGAGATGTGGTTGTGATCTCCACCTTAACTCCTTGACCAGTCCTTGCCCTCACTGCCCAAAACATGTCATTTTTGAGGATGCCTCACTTGCTCTGACCTCAGACTTTCCATCTCAACGACAATTCATTTTGGTCAGGTCAAGAAAATTCTTCCGGCTCTTCCAGCTCGTGAGGATCAACTAGTTTAACACAGACACATTAATCTGTGTCTTTGCCAGGTTCAGCCACAGTTCCATGTACAGACTCGCACTGAGCAGTAAATTTTTCTCACGGGCTCTTTTTCTTACAGTAGAATCCAGTCATTGTGAAGGGCAGTAGGCCCACGCTCCTCCTATCTATTGCTCTATCATAACTATTCAACCTTATCAAGGATAAGTCAATGAATGTATTTTAAAATCCTGAAAGCAGGATGGTGTATGTCACTTACCCTATGATATTTTATGAAGCCCTAGTAACATTTCGTTCTTTCTGTTCTCACATTTAGATTATGTAAGAAATGAATTGACTTGGCATCAAGAGGAATTTTGAACTAGCCTAATATTTTCAATGCCTGTAAAAATATACAACAAAACCCACGTGATTTTGTCATTTTGAAATAGAACACCTGGCAAGCTTTGACAGACAAATATTTCAGATTTGCCATGCCATTCTTCTGAAGTGAAACTTCAACTCTGTGTCGATCCAATATTGCTCCTAATCACTAATAATCCTTTATGACATATCACGGCAGTATAACACAAAGTGAACTAAAGCATGAGCTTGTACCTACAGAGTCTTAAAAAATGAAATAAAAGTGTTATGTTTGACCCTGGGGTAAGCCTCTTGAGTATGAGCTGTCAAAGAAAATTTTTTTTAAGTTTATTCAAAAGAAACGCAGCATGCTTATTTTTCTATTACTAGTATTTTGACAGTAGGTATATTAAATGATTGAATTAAGTTTTAAGTTTTGAATATACAAAATGAAATAGATTCTAAATTTATTTTAAATGCAATGCTAAACATAAGACATAGAGTAATCATTAAAATGGCAGATTTTCATTTGCATGCAACTCTACCTACCTTTAGAACAGCACTTATACCACAAATGCATTCACACACATTTATTTATTTATTTGTGAGGAAGATTGGCCCTGAACTAACATCTGTTGCCAATCTTCCCCTTTTTTGCTTGAGGAAGATTGTTCCTGAGCTAACATCTGTGCCAATTTTCCTCTATTTTATGTGGGATGCTACCACACTGTGGCTTGATGAGCAGTGCTAGGTCTGTGAACCCTGGGCTGCCAAAGCAGAGCATGCAAACTTAACCACTCTGCCACCAGGCTGGCCCCATATACATTTATTGAAGGCCAGCTTATTATATGTTTTGGCGCAGTTTACCTGTGGTAACAATTATCTTTTCCCTTCAAATAGCTGATAATTTAGACTCAAGTGTGTTTTAGGCAGGGGAGTTTAAACATACATATTTTCACATCCAACAACAATTCTTTCAAGTAAAATAATAAAACATTACACATAAAGGAAACATCAAGGTAAGATTAACACTAACAAAGACAAGAGACTAGATTCAGCAAAGTCTTCGCAGAAAAAGAATGACATGATTTTAGAAGAAATTTCAGAAATAAGCAAAGGAAAAAAATCTATGTAATAATCTATATATATTAGGTTGTGAAGGACTTCAAGACATGCCACCTCAATATGCCACTTTGGGATATTGATTATTTTGGTCTGAAGGCACTGGAAAGCAGCAAATGCTGGGAAAGGCTTTCTCTGGATTCCCTGTATCTGCCTAAAGACAAATTCTGCAAATGGACTTGATTGTCATAAATCTCCTCTCCAGGAGTTTCATCAACAGGGAAATATGGATTCTTATCACAGGAGAGAAGACTAGAAGTTGACACCATACCCAGACAAACTTCATCACAAACTATCCTATCTACCATCTATTCTTCAAAAGGCCCATTTATCTTTCCTAAAAATGATTTACTTTCTCTTAACTTTCCTATATCCTCCAACCCCTTCCTTTATTATGATGGTATGTGAGCCCTCAAATCTCTCCACCTCTTTGGGGCATTCATTTTGTTTCCCTGTGATGCCCCTGTGCATGTGATATTAAAAATTAGTAACTCTGTATACTTTTGCCCTGTTATTCTACTTGTTGTCAGTTTATTTCATAGACCAAGCTCTCCAGCCTAGAAGAGTAGAGGGAATGTCTTTCCTCCCCTACATCTACTAGGGCTGCTATAACAAAATACCACAGACTAGGTGGCTTAAACAGCGGAAATTTATCCTCTCACACTTCAGAAGGCTGGAAGTTCACAATCAACACGCTGGTTGTGTTGGTCTCCCTGCTTGGCTTGAAGACAGCTGCCTTCTTGCTGTGTCGTAACATGGCCTTTCCTTTGTGTGTCTGCACCTGTGGGGGCTGTTCCTCTTTCTATAAGGACGCCAGTCTTATTAGATTATGGCCCCACCCTTATGACCTTTTTTACACTTAATTACCTCCTTAAAAACCCTGTCTCCAAATACAGTCATGTTCTGAGGTACTGCTGGTTAGAGCTTCAACATATAAATTTTGGAGGGACACAGTTCTGGCCATAATAGTACATTATAAAGAAATAGACAAAGAAAGATACTAAGGAACTTGGAAAGTTAGGAAGTGGTAATGCATCTAGAATGGGGAGAATGGATGGGAATGTAAGAATGATTATTATTTTACACAGTTTCTTTATCTTTTTATTTATTGTGCCAAGGTGTGCGTGTATGCATGCATGTGTGTTTGTGTGCTTGGCTTCCTTTTAAATCAGAAGCAGGAGCTGGATTTTCATCAAATGATTTTTTCACTGCATGTAGTATCAGATTTTGTTCTAGATTTCCTATTTTCTTAGTAGTCGAGGATATAAATTTAAGTTGTCATTGAATTTCACTTAGTATTTCACTCAAGATGTCAGCATCTATATTTATAGGTGTTTCACTTCTTTGATTTTGGGGTCTATTTTTGTGATAAATACTACTTCATAAAATAAACTAAATCATTTTCCATCTGCTGTTATCAGACGAAGTTTATATAAAATGGTGATTGTTTTCTTTATCTATTGTTGTATAACAAATCACCCCAGACTGATGTGACTTAGAACAACAACTATTTATTATTTCTCATAATGTTGTGTGCACGTCTGGATAGGTCTTCTGTTGATCTTGTCTGACATCGTTTGTATGACTGTAGTCACGTGATAACTTCACTGGGATTGGAGCCTCTCAGATTGTCTGATTCACACCTCTGCAGTTGGGACGGCTGTTGGCACCGGTGCCTCTGTTCACCCCACTGTTGCCTGTTATCCTCCCAGAGGCTCTTCAGATCATCTTTGATGAATTGTTTCCTACCAGATCCTTAGTGACACATTGAATAACACAAATACAATTCTTTGACTTCCTTCAAAAACCTTGCAATTCAATGTCGGAGATCAAAATATATATAAATAAGTTATTTTGTGTGTTGTGATAGAACACATGATAATATTTTCAGCAAAGAAAAGAATTTATTTTTTATCTGTTTTATAAAGAAGATACACTTAAGGTGAACTATGAATAATGAGTAGATTTTCAACAAAGAAACAGTAACTGGCATAAAAGTAGTCTCTTTGCTTCTTTCATTCTAAATTTTAGTTTTTCCTGTCATTCTATAATTGGCCTTATTGTTTTTTACTTCTAAATTCCTTATATAGGAGAAATTATTAGAATTCAAAACTATAAACCACTGCTAGATGCTAATTATATATTTAAACACACACATAGACAGGTGAATATATAGATAGCCAGATTTTTTTTCCAGGTATCACACAGGATATGCTTATTAAATTATAGATACAATGGTATTGATACCCAATCAAACTCTGGAATGTCAATGACGTCCAATAGATTTCTAGTAATTTTAGGATACATAAATAGCAAATGGCCTTGCTTGCTCTGACATCTTTTACTGTGAATTTCTTACACTTTGATTTGAATCTTGCATTTTTATATTATCAATGCTTGGGAGTCAACCCACATCAGAACCTTTTATTTTAAGAAAAACATTGCCCAATTAATTTCAATAAGCTTATTTTTTGCTTAATATTATATTGAATTATAAATAGATAAGCATTGCTAAATAAGTATTTCAGGTAATAAGTATATTTACCAAAATTGCTGAATATATAGTCAATGTGAATAAATTAAGTATATTTCTGAATAGCAGCATCAAACAATTTGAATATAAAATTTAAAAATACCAAAAATATAAAATCAGAGGAATACATTTAAGAGGTGATTTCCAATACCTCCACAATAAAGAATACAAAATATTGCTGTAAAAACAAGAAAGAAGTACTAAATAATTAAAGAGATACCATATTCATACATAATATTGTTAAAGTATCAACTTCCCTCACATGGATATGTGGTCACTAAAATCCTAATTAAAAAGTCTAAAATTTATTAAAAATTTGGTACAAAGTGAGAAGCTGATTCTAAAATTTAATTTGAAATTCAAAGAATCTAGAACACTTTATATACTCTTGAATAAAATTGTAAGTCATGCATTACAGATTTCAAGAATTACTAAAACATGTATAGTTATTAGCACCATATAGTATTGGCATAAGAATAGGCAGACAATATAGATGGTACCAAAACAGATCCATATATTTAATTTCTTTATTTATATCACAGGTTAAACAAGGGAAATGATGTAGAAGTAATAAATCAATAAAAGACATTGAATCAAGTAATTTGATCTCCATCATAGAAAAAAAAAGAAGTTTAACTCCTATCTTACACCATTCAATGAAACTGACATAACTTAGCTCATAGACATAACTGTGAAAAGAAAAAATGTCTGAAGTCTCTGTAATAAAACAGAGAGGGATATCTGCAATGGGCAAAGATCTCTAATATAGGAGTCAATAAACACTAAAGAATTAATCATTCAAGAGAAACAATTAAAAATTGACTTTCATAATAGAGATTTTTCTCTCCATCAAAGTGAAAACATCAAATAAATAGTGGAAGAAAATATATATTTGCTATATATATTTTTGAAGGACTGACATTCAGAGCATATAAAGGACTTCTACAAGTCAACAAGGAGAAAATAAAAATAATGGGAAAGATTCCTTGAAAAGAATTTTCATATAAAAGGTATTTTAATGGCTAATAAGTATAATAAATGGCAGTCAACATCACTATTCATCAGGGAAATGCAAATTAAAATACATAAAATATTGTTACACAATTACTAGAATAACTACAATTGACTAAGACTGAAAATACGAAGTGTGTGGAATAGCAGAAGGACCTGAATTCTCATACATTTGTGGTAGGGGCATAAAATTATAAAACCACTTTGGGATAACTGATCATTTCTATTAGTTTCATTCCTAAATGTATATACACAAGACAAGTGAGTCCACACAAAGGCAAGAATATTTATAACAGACTTATTCAGAATAGTTAAAATCTGAAAAAAGCCCACATGCTTAAAAAATATAGAATGAATACATTGTGGCAGATCTTATAATGGAAAGCTACAGAGCAGTACAGAAGAATACACTTCTAATATATACAACATGAATAAATCTCATGAACATAGCATGGAGTGAAATCAACTCACAACACAAATATTATCTACTGAATGATTCAATCATGGGAAGTTCCAGGACAGTCAAAGCTAACTGATGATGAGAGAATTCAGAATAGTAGTTAAATCTAGGGGCTGGTTTAGACTAAGAGTCAAGAAAGAACCTTCCTGAGAGCTGGCATTGTTCTCTATCTTGTTCTGGGTAGTGATTACACGGGAGAGTCATCGTCATGATGTACTCGTAGACTTAGTTCACTTCATTAGCTTTACTGTATCTATCTTGCCCCTTGATTTTAAAAAAGAAAGTAAATACTCACATATGTGGAAAATGTGTCTTAGGCAAGTGCTTTTAATTGAGAAATTAATTTTTTTCTTAAGGAATGGTAAATACTCACATATGTGGAAAATGTGTCTTAGGCAAGTGCTTTTAATTGAGAAATTAATTTTTTTCTCAAGGAATGTAATATTCAAAAAGAGGAAATAGTTCACCTTCTTCATTATCAGAAAAAAAGAAATCCTTGTTCTTGCCCCTAACCATTAGACATAAAAGAAACATGTTCGGCTTGTTGTTAATAATCTATTTAAAGGTAATATTATACCATAGAAAGGGTATCGTGTATGGTCTTCTAAAGAACCTTGTTATATAAATGCTGGTAGAAGGGTGGACTTGAGTACGTCAACAATAATTAACAAGTACACAGTCAAAGAGTATTTCCACAAAAATATTTAAACACTGAAGAGTAGTTAGATAATCTAAAACTTTAGGAAAGTACACCATTTCAAAGTTATGTTCAAAGAATAATGTACAGTTGAAGCAAGTCAAGTTCATTATCAGAAAGCAGCCTATCTTTTTAGACATAGCATATAATTTCACACATTTCTGTTTCACGTTTTGAGAGTGTAGTCATTAATGGAGTCTTCTCAAAGAACTGTAGTCCACTGTGAGATTTCTTTTCCTGGTAAAAAGAGTATTATAATTACAAACAAATAAACAAGCAAACTTTGATATGGCAATTAAAATAGCACATGGTGGACATAGTTGCAAAATATGTCATCTAATTAGTTAGTGGGATACTTTGGCTAGTATGTCCTCAATAATGGATCTGTAGTTCTACAAAATTGCAGGCTTCATCAAAGAAACTTTTCTCCATTATGAGAACCTGCCAGTGTGCTATTGGTACCTACCCTATCCTTTTAGAACCTGATATTTAACACATATGTTGTTTTCTGCATTTACCTTTTTTCATCCTTTATCCAGTCTAAAAGAAATCCAAAGGATAATTATTATATTTATAAACGTTTTAAAATACGGAAACTGAGGCTCAGAGAGGTCAAAAATCATGTTCAGGATTACAGTTAAGAGGAAGTAAATGTAAGATTTAAAGTGGTTTATGTTATGTTTCCAGAAGCTGAATTTTATGGGACTAAGAAAACATTATGGCTAACTTTTCTCCACAATCATTATAAATTTTAAATTATGGTCTTATGTATCAATTTTCCAGCATCGGTCTGTGAATCAGCTCTCACGCTGTGGAGCAAAAGAAGTGATTTAGGGTCAAAAGTCACGAACTGAATAACACCTATATTTTTATTTGAGTTCTTTAGTTCCTATCTCATTTATTGTGATCATCTACCATGGAAGATATTAAATTTGTTCTTGAAGTACTAACTATAACCCCTGAAAGATGCTGTTATAATTTAAGCCAGTGTTTTAACATTCATAGAAGGAATAAGTGATACTTTATATGGAGCAAGAAAAGAAAGGCATCTTCACTGTGAAAGATCTTACATATTCTCTCAAACTTCATTATTCAAGAGACAAGACTATAAATCGTAGAGAGGAAGGCTAATGAAGTTTACCAATCCTTATTCTTTAGGAGCACTTGGCTTGACCACATTAGGAGTGACTCTGAGATACAGAGAATTAACTGTCTAGTACATCCATTAATGAAAAAGCAGAGTCTAATGATGACAATTAAATATTGAATATGAAAAAGAGAAATGCAGTGTTATTTTGAGAAGGTATTAGAGAAGCTTAAAAAAAAATCAAATCGAAACAATTATAGATATTTTTACTGTTCCATAACAGTGAAGTTGTGGTAAGTACCTAAGCATTAAGTTTAACAAAATCTTCTTTAGCTAGATTAAAGATTTTACAAAGATAGTGTTAGTGATAGAAGAATAATAACAATTTTAACATTATGTCAATTTCAAATAAAAGACAACATTCTTCAATTAAAATTATGGTTAACTACTAATATATGCCCTATTTTCCACGTTTTTCTATTTTATTACTTGAGCATGAAATAACCATGTAACATTTACTGCAAAAGAAAATAAGCTTTTTGGAGTTAAAAAATATCTGGGACAGATGGAAATTTAAAGCACTGCATACTCTTAGACCTTAGTAATAAGATATTCATTGATTGTATTTTGTTTATGTTTTTTTATTTCTAGAAAGCCAAGAATTAAATCAAGAAACTACTTTTCTTAAATTGAATTTAATCTTAAACATAAAACAAGTGAATGCAGCTTTATTTTATATCTATATATGAATATATTGAATCCTTTATAACTGGTATTGCAAGTTAAGAACATCATAAAATTAAGTAAATACGTATTCTTGTCTCTCAAAATGGGCTTTTGTAAAAAACAAACACTTAACGGATATAATAATAATATTTTCATAAGGTGATTATTTTTAGAAAATTTACTTTCACATTGTATGGATTTAGTCTCCAGTTGTTTTACATCTATCTCATGTGTCTTGAAGAATATTGGGAAAACTCAAATCTTAAAATAATTTACTTTCATTATACATTTATTTATGTACACGTTTACCTTGTCCTTTGTTCATTAATTCTGTATGATCAGGTCTATTAAAGTGACATCGACAAGGTATAAACATGTGTCAGCTTACTTGAGTGATAAGTACCACGCCTGTACTACTGCTAGGAGCTTTTATACCCCAGCCCTTCAAAACCGATAATCTCTCTCTCTTTCTCTGGCACATATAACCCTTGCAGGACATTTGATTCTATCCAAAACATCCATGAGCATATTTTTTCCATGCCACGTGGTTTTGGATAGGATCAAATATCAAGAACTTTTTGGTGTGGACCCAATGTCTCTGTGGACATTTAGGACAGCACCAAACATAACGAGATATCAAAGACTTTTGGGCATGGATGAACCAAATGTCTTACCGACGTTTTCAACAGGACCAAATGTCTGCTAATCCATATAACACACAAACTCTTCACCTTCCCTTCCAAAAATATAACTGGACACATATAAACCAAATTTTGTCCAGCAAACCAAGTTCTACCTTTGTATATTTAAAAAAAAAATCTTAATAGGAGCATTTTGTTGGCATGTTATTGTACTTTCATAGGCTTAATCTTAATTTTTATGAAGAAAGTTTAAAATATGGAAAGAGTTAAGAGACCTCCAAAATAGAGGGAAAATACAAGAACTTTTCTAAAGGGACCTGTTTATATTGTTGGTAACTGGCTCTTCTTTATAATATTAACTGCTTAATCCTCTGCTAAGCATTTATTATCATTTGAATTTATTTACCTTTAAAATTTTACCTCCTATTTTCTCCAAGTAGAACTGTGAGCTCAATGAAAGCAGGAATTCTGTTTGAATTTTTTATCTCTATAACCCCATTTCTAGAACAGAGCATGACAAAGAGTAGGCACTTAATAAGTCATAAGATTTACAAGATAATAAAATATAGTTAATATTTATTTGTTGAGTAAGAAATAAGTGAACAAATGAATCTAAAAATTAGAACTGGAATTCCCATTAAAATATGGCCTACAGAAACTAAGGAAATCTCTTTTGAAAATTGTCCTGAGTAATGTTGGCAATTTAATTCCCAAATTAAATTCTGCTCTTTCATTATAAACATAAATTCGCATTGTAAAAATGAATCTGCATAATCTACATACTCTTAAACTTGTTGAAGTTAATTTAAAGAGCTCAGTGTGCTTTACTCTAATTGGAAACCATAAGTGATGCTATTGGAAATAACTATTAATCTTTATTAAAATAAATTTCAGGTACATTAAATCTCTACAGAGTCATTGATTACGATTGTAAATAATAATTGTGAGTAAAATCATAGCCATGTTAATTATACTAATAACATTTTCATTCTTCTTAGCTAAAGAATAGAAAATTATCTAGATTGAAAATTCCCTGAATTGAGATTGAAATCAAGGATAAAAAATTTACTTCTGCGCTCCAAGTGCTTCCAGTGCCTTCTAATACTAAATTGAAGTGATTGGACTACATAAACTATTGATTGGGATGCCTTGATTCCAACCATCAAATCCCACAGCATATTCATACATTTGGAACAAAAATAAACAACAAAATATAGTCTTCCCAAATAAAGAACAGAAGCACACCATATTTGCTGTGAATATACGTACTTTTAAGATACATTTTATTTTATCATATTGACATTACATAATGACATATTGATATTAATATGCTATATTTTTAATAAGACACTATTTGTTTTGCAACATTCTTAAACTAAATAGTGGATGTCACTTCATTTATTTAGTCTTAATCATCATTAACATATTAAATTAGCTACTGGAGTAAAATTTCAAAAAAGTTAAACACTTCAGAAGGAGATAATTTTGTTATACTTGCCAAACTAGTCTCTTTAATGTATCATCTTAGGTTTCGACATTTCAGTCTGTTACAAGAATCCTTTGTTGATTGGATTTATTTCTTTAAATTCAGTTTATCTCCACCTAAGAGCTACTTTTTGTGACATAACATGATTTACCTGGATATTAGAGGTAAAGCCTGACAATATTTCATCTCCTGCTTAAATATTTGCTACATGATATTAAATTTTCCTTTATTACTCTGGGGAAAAAAAACATTATAAATAAGCTGTATATTGAATTGGTGAGGAAAAGATACATAATAAAGTACCTAATGTGTTATTTTCCTTTCCCTTCATATTTAAAAAATTTAGTTAACCTCCCCAGTAAGTTGCTGAAAAATCACATGATTTTCTTTAGTTCTATCAAATTTTCATTTTTCAAAACACAGAACATTATTTATTCATTCATTATTAAGTGACCACTAGAATAAGTAAAAATAGAAACTGTCAAAAGCATTTTCCTCTAGGAAATGGGGCTACTTGCAGGGAATGGTGAAGTAAGAGATTATTATTTTCATTATAATTGAATTTAATTTCAATAAATCATTATAATGATTTCTCCTATATGATTAGAAAAATCAGGTGCATATTCTACTTTTAATAAAAATTATAAAAATACAAATTCTCAAATATCTGGAATTCAAAAGCAATTTTGAATTTTGTATTATGTGGCCAATGGAAACAGGCTAGAAAAACATGTGCAAAAATAAAATAAACAGAATTATCTTAGATAAGCATAAATGTCAACAAAGAAACAGAACATATTCCAGAGCTTGATAGAGGAGCAAGAGTTCAATGATCAAGAAAATCTCACTGACCAATTCTCTCTTTCCCCCAACCCCTGGTCTTTGACAACCTCAATTCTGCTTTCTACTTCTATGAGTTTGACTATTTTGTATACCTTATATAAATGGAATCATGCAGTATTTGCCCCTCTGTGACTGGCTTATTCCACTTACCATAATGTCCTCCAGATTCATTCATGTTGACACATGTGGCAAGACATCCTTCTTTTTTAAACCGGAATAGTTTCAGTTATGCAAAATGAATAAGTTCTAGAGATCTAATGTACAACATATTGCCTATATTAACAACACTGTATTGCACACTTAAAAATTTAAGTGGGTAGACTTCATATTGTGTCCTCACTACAACAATAATAATAAAAACACTGAAAAGGTGAAATTGAGCAGATACGTAAATGAAGGAGACAGCCTTAGGAAGGTCATTAGACAGACTATTCCATCAGAAGAAAGGAGAAAACATACCTTTAAAATGGAACAATAAAAAGTCCAATCATGGGGCCAGCCCAGCGGTGCAGCGGGTAAGTTCACACATTCTGCTTTGGTGGCCCAGTGTTCACCGGTTTGGATCTCAGGTGTGGACCTACACACCGCATATCAAGCCATGCTGTGGCAGGCATCCCACAAATGAAAAAATGAAGGAAGATGGGCACAGATGTTAGCTCAGGGCCAATCTTCCTCAGCAAAAAAAGAGGAGGATTGGTGGCAGATGTTAACTAAGGGCTAATCTCTCTCAAAAGAGAAAAGAAAAGACCAATCACTGTGAGAAAAGGTAAAATGAACGAGAGAATAGAGAAGTAAGCCAGGTCAGATTGGGCCTTGTAAGCCATGTTAAAAATCTATTCTATATTAGAATTCAAATAGGATTCCAGTTCTAATGGGAATTCATTGCAGTGTTTGAATAGAATGATATGACCTAAAACATATAGTAAAAATACTATCCTCAGTAAAAATTTAATAAAAGAAAAAAATTCTAGAGGAGAAAAAGTTGCACATGGACATGTGGTTGATTACTTCATTGTACCAGCCATAAAAACTTCAAAAGTGAAGATGCTCTTTTTTCAGGGATACTCTATAAATGATGTTTAATTAATTGTGTCTTTCCTGCCTTGGATGGTGTCCTTGGATGAGCATCCCATTCTTGGATGATGACACTGAACTTCTAAATAAAGTCTGTCATTCTACTAAGGGCATTCAATTATTGTAGTCATAATATTTGTGAAGAACCCCCCACATTGAAGCCTATGCTCCAATGAAGTTTCTAGATTAAAAAAAAAAAAAGTCTAAGTTCAGATCTGCTTTTCAGATGATTAAAAAGTAACCATGAAGTATTAATATGATTTTTTTCCAGGATTCACTTGAAGATATATAGCAAATGGTTCCAAATGATATAAATCTAATGAGGAAAATAGCAGAAAGAATTTGAGAGACCACTTTACTTGCCAGTCAAGGAGCAAATAGCAGAGTAACACTGTGGAAGCTGATTCTAGAGATGGGTATCAGTAATGATGGAGGGTAATCTCAAAACCCAAAACCTGAGAGAGATTTGAAAATGGCTCCCAAGATAGAAGCTACATTCTTTCTGTCATGTTTTATGTTTCTTGTTTATAGAAAATTTTGTAGAAAGAAAGAAGAAAGGAAGGAAGGAAGGAAGGGAGGGAAACAAAGGAGAAAGAAACAGAAAATGGCGAAGGTATTTTTCTTCAAGAATTAGTCTTTCCTGGTTAGAGCAAATGTTTAAATAGAACAGTCTGTGCTACAAAGATTTTTGGTGTTGAATAGTTGATAATCATGTCCCTAGAATTAAAATAGATGAGAAGTGTGTTAAATTTGTATAAATAAAAATTCCCAGAGTGTTGAGCGGTATCTGCTTTAGATCGTGATACAGTCATAGCCACTCTTCAACCAATGTACAGTATCAGAGTCATTTTAATAACAAGAAGACTGGCTCCTCTGAGGAAAGACCTAGATCCATAGGCAAAATCGATGCTGTAAATATTCTTCCTAGCTTTCCTCCAAAGATCTCTAAATATTTACCATGGTCACTGTGAACTGGTGCAGGTGACATCATTAGACTTTTCAAGGACTTTTGACACTGGCTCTGACCTCTCACTAATTCCTGGAGATTACAATAATGCTGTGATGCAGTAGTCAGAATAGAGGTTTGTGAAGATCAGATAATCAACGAAGTGTGTCTATCTCAGAGGAGACCCAGTGGGCACCTAAATCCACCCTGTGACTATCTTCTGCCTTCCAAAATACATAATTGAATCACACATAATCAGCAACTGATCCAAATTCCCCAATGAATCCCTGATCCATGGAAAGGACAATTTTATGGTTAAAAAAAAAAGCCCCCAACTCAACAACAAAAAATCAAACAGCCCGATCACGAAATGGACAGGGGATTTGAACAGGCATTTCTCCAAAGAAGATAGATGGATGGCCAATAGGCACATGAAAAGATGCTCATCATCACTGATCATCCGGGAAATGTAAATCAAAACTACGCTAAGATATCACCTTACACCTGTTAGACTGGCTATAATAACAAAGACAAAAAATGACAAATGTTTGAGAGATTGTGGCGAAAAAGAAACCCTCCATACACTGCTGGTGGGAATGCAAACTGGTGCAGCCACTATGGAAAACAGTATGGAGATTTCTCAAAAAATTAAAAATAGAATTATCATATGATCCAGCTATCCCACTACTGGGTATTTATCCAAAGAACATGGAATCAACAATGCAAAGAGATTTATGTACCCCTATATTCATTGCAGCATTATTCACAATAACCAAGATATGGAAGTGATCCAAGTGCCCATCAGCTGATGAATGGAAAAAGAAGTTGGAGTATTTGTGTATATATATACATAATGGAATACTACCCAGCCATAAAAAGGCAAAATCATGCCATTTGCAACAACAGAGATTGACCTTGAGGGTATGATGTTAAGGAAAATATGCCAGATAGAGACAGAAAAACACCGTATGATTTCACTCGTATGTGGAAGATAAACATATGGATAAAGAGAACAGATTAGTAGTCATCAGAGGAGAAGGGGCTCAGGGGGTGGGCAAAAGGGGTAAAAGGCACATATGTATGGTGACAGATAAAAACTAGACTATTGGTAGTGAACACAATGCTGTCTACACAGAAACTGCTAGATAATAATGTACACCTGAAATTACACAGTTATAAACCAATACGACCTCAATAAAATTATTTATTTAATATGCTGGAGTTGATAACTACCACAGCTAGTTCAACTTAACCTATTTTGTCTATAGGTAAATGTGGATGACAATTATAAAATTGGATTATGGAAAATATAGTCATGCACAGACTCCAATTGCATCTCCTGATCCAGATGTAGTTTCAATGCTGGAGCAAATCGTTATATAAGCTGGTAACTTAGAGGCAGCAATAGATATGGAAAATACTCTTTTTCTCTATACTTGTTAGCAAAGAGTATAAGAAGTAGTTTGCTTTCATCTGGCAGGGCCAGAAATACATCTGTACTGTTCTAGCACAGTGTTATATCAGCTGTTAAGCTTTCTATCATAGTCTAATCTGTAATGACCTGAAACACCTCTTAATTCAAAAAGATGTCATGTTTATCCATTATATTTATGATGTAATGATTTTGAATCTGGTGAACAGGAAATAGCAGCAACTCTAGACACATGCATGCCAGAGCTTGACAAACACGTCCTACAAAATTTAGAGGCCTGCCACCTTGGTGAAATTTCTAGGAGGTCCACCTGAGGGGGATTGTTGAAATATCCCTTCCAAGTTGAAGGACAAGTTGCTGCCTCTGGCCCCTCCTGCTGTTAAAAGAAGTTATAACATTCTATGGGCCTCTTTAGATTTTGGATGCAGCGCATATCTCTTTTGCCTGTGTTACTCTTGCCCATTTACTAAGTATTCTGAAAAACTGCTGGTTTTGACTGGGACCAAGAATAAGTCTCTGCAAAAAGTCCATCTGCTAAGAAAGCTGCTCTGCCACTCGTGCCGTATGACCCAACAGATCCAATTTTGCTTTAAGTGTTTGTGGCAGACAGGAATGCTGTAGGGAACATTTTGCAGGCTGGTATAAATGATTCACAGAACAGAGCTTTGGAATTTGGGGACAAAGCTATGACAGTTTCTACTATAATTTTCTACTATAATTTTCCTTATGAGAAATCACTTCTTCTTGCTACCGAGCCTTATTAGAAATGAAGTGCTTTAACATGGGGCAGCCACTTATCATGAACCCTGAGATGCCCATCATGAATTGGGTTTATCTCAAGGAAACCAGTTGCTACTAATAAAGGACACGAATACAAAAATTCAAATTTACTCAGTTCTGTACAGTATGGAGGCTGAACTATGCAAAGAATACTTTAAATTCATTTAATTAAAGTAAGATCATCTTTATATTGAAATGCATATGAGTAAGTCTTAGGCAACTTATAGAATTTATCATGGGAGTAAAATCTTGGAACAAGAAAAAAAAGAGATGTGGAAGCAAAAGGGCTGTGATGAGCCACAGGGTGATAATTGGGTTCCATGGGGAGACTGAGGAAAATAATGATGCCAGAGATTCCACAGTGCAGTCATTTGCAGTTTTGTATTTGGTTATGATTTTCCTCCTCATGCCCAAATCTTAAATAATTGTTCGCTCACACAATCGAAGTTGTCATTGACAATTTGGAGAGTAAAGCAAAAGACACTTTTCTACAATAGGGGTAGGATGTCAGCAGTTGCAAACAATAGGTCTCAATTTTGGTGATTTCAGATTGAGTTGGAAACAATTTCTGAGCAAGAATAGAACTTCCTTGGAAATTAAAAAAAAATATATCTATAATATATTTTACGTATTTATTCACAGCAATAGTGGTAGTTGTAATAACATAAACAATGAAAATGATTGCCAACATTAATGGACACTTTTTCTGATCCAGGTATTGTCAAAGTGCTTTATCTGGATTATCATAGAATTATCACTACAATATATGAGATAAGAGCTATTGTTCCCTCTGTTTTCTGTAAGGACTTTGAGTCACCAAAAAATTAGGAAACTTGCCAAAGATCAAACTTATAATTGAAAGTGACAGGATGTCAAAGTGGGTAGACTTGGCTCCTAACCCCTATACTAGTCCGCTCTCCAGTCACAGAATAGGAGGAGGAGGAGATTTAGCATTTGATTTACATATTAGTTGACTGAGTAATTCTAGAACACCAAGTTTCTTTCGGTTATCAATGTTATATCTGTATTTATTTCCTAACTTTTATTAAGATTAGTTCCCATTTTATTTATATGAGACATAATTGTGACATGAAATAAATATCACTAGAAATATATTTCTCATACTGTCAACACATCGCAAAGTCACTCACTTATGACTGATTAAAACTGAACAAGTACCATTATGTAAACAGCTAAGTTTCATCCTCCATAGGAGTGGTGATTTAGGAAATGCTTTTCATAATAAGTTAAGAAGACTGTAGAAATATCACTTCACCATAAGTGAAACAAAGGAATCAATCCGTTACACAGAAAATGGGTAGTGTGGAAATTGAATTCTGTGACAACTCATTGAACAAACAGTCATGAGCAACCACAATAAAATGTAATTTCCTTTATCTTAAATTCTGTAAAGTTAGCAGTTAAAGCTGGATTCTCATATATGCCATTCCATATAGTTTATCTTTCAAGCAGATGATTTTGTGTCAAATATCTGTAGCAGGGGTAATTCATGAGCTGAGATTTTAGGGGTGAAGAGATCAATGGAACATTGCACTGCCGTTTCTTTGCTCCAAAGTCATAACTGCACAATGTTAATTTTTTTTTTTCAGTTTTGTGTGCGCTCATGTAGCAGCAGGAAAGCATAAGATAATCAAAACAGCAGGGAGCTTCTCTCTACAACTAGAATGAATTTACATTTGTCCATTATGTAAATGATTCTTCACCATTTTCCTACTTGCCTATTTGAAATAGTGGCAGAGTGAATTTCCATGTGCACTTATGAGAATGTTTTCAAAATCTTTATACAATGATGCAATAACACTCATTTTTTCATTAATAGTAAGATAAGTTATTGGTGTTTTTCAGAGATAACAAATTGATCAAATTTCTTTTTATTTTCCTTATTTACCTTGTATATAACTGAACCTGCAAAGTCTGCTAATAGATTTATTACATAAACTGATTTAGTCATGATTATAGTGATTACAGTTTTAATAGTGATCATTAAATATTTTTTTAATAATTAGTAAATCTTCTAAATTTTTCAATTAAAAAGGCACCAATACTATTTATTGAATAAGAAGAAAAATAAAATAAAAATATTTTCATATCTATATTCTGATACATATCCTCAATCAAGAAGTTCTAGAAATTATCAAATAGAAAGTTTCCAGACTCTGCAATGTTCGAATTATGTCTCTCTAGTTACGTTCTCTTGTTTTATAAATATAGTGAATGAATTTTGTTGCAAGTATGAAAGATATTTTCAACCCCAACAGTTAAAGTGCAATTTAAAATGAATGCCATTCTATGTATTTCATTTAATTGTCAACTTTATTTTTGACTCAGTGAATGCCATATATTTTTTATTCCCGAAATTTAGTTCACTTTATAGCTGCTGTGCAAATCGTCACTCACTCAGTCAGTGCAATTAATAACAGATGGCAGGCAAGCAGTAAAAGTGTTCAAACCATTTATTTTCTTTAGTGCAGACTCTTGGGGCATTTTGCTATGGCAGAGGTTTCTCACAGGTAAGCAAGTTTCTGTTGAGTAATGTGTGACTCTTTTCCTGAGAGTATTGTCCAAAGACTAGTCTGATCTCAAGGCACCATTCTTCTCATTGAATACTTCTCCCAAATTGCTCGTCTACTTTTATGCCTTCAACCATCACCTTCGTGATGACAACCCTCATATTTACAACCAGTGCTCTAACTTTTTTGCTTCTCTAATTATGTATTCAAAGCTACTTTCAAAATGTTTATGCTTTAATTTTCTCCCAACCACACAAATTTAATAGTCATTTAAAAAAAAGCTATATTGTTCTTGTGCTTCTTCTTTCCCTACTTTTCTCTTGCGTCAGTACATTATGTCCAGGCTGCCCTCTCCCCAGGCTTGAAGGCTTCCATTCCTTCTATAAGGTCCACTTACTCCCAGTACCTTCAGTTGGCTTTACTCTGAGCTTGTGTGCCTGCTTTAATTCATTTCAAAAAATGCCATTATTTTGTAGTGTCTTTCGTTTTCCAACTAAATCCCTTTGGCATCTAAGACTTTTCTGTAACTGGAAGAATGAGTCTTTTCAGAATCATGCTTATTTCTTAACTATGCAAACCTCCAATTAAGTCATCTTACTATTTCTCTCCATTGTATCTCCCCCTACACACACACACTCACACAAGCACACACAGTCTTTACTCATATTGGCAACTTTTCCTTTCTTCATTTTATGTGTCTCATGGGCAACCCTTTCTGATATGCTCAACTAATTCAAATCATGTAATTTACCCTAAAGCTGCCTCAGAATT
Source organism: Equus quagga (assembly GCF_021613505.1). Classification (NCBI taxonomy): domain Eukaryota; kingdom Metazoa; phylum Chordata; class Mammalia; order Perissodactyla; family Equidae; genus Equus; species Equus quagga. Next base: position 98,621,722 of record NC_060275.1, read on the forward strand.
TTCTTAAAAATTCCAAGTTTCTTATGCTTAAATATTCCAACACTTCGGTACCTACTTTTTATAATCTTGACCATTGTATGATGCATGGCGATCTGGAATTTAGGGGAAATTTCCAGAAGGAATTTCCATGGGAGGGTGGATGGTCTCTTTCCCTCCCGTCCTAATTAAATACATTGACGTTACTTTACCACAATGCCTTGTTTAGAAATGCCTTTCCTTATTTATATATCAGTTAGATATAATAGTAGAGGTGATAAAAACCAATCGTGATAAAACGGTGTAAATTTCAGGATCTCTATGGGGACCAGGTGCAAAACGTAACTCAGAAGAGGAAATATGAAGGCGAATTCTTTAGAAATTCTCTGAGTTTAAATATAATACTTAGTAAACTTTTACTCTGTTTCAAAATGACACAAGCACGGTTTAAACTAAATGTCTTTAAATTTTTGATGTTTTGGGGCCAGCCCAGTGGCGCAGCGTTAAGTTTGCAGTTCCGCTTTGGCAGCCTGGGATTCGCTGGTTCTGATCCCGGCTGAAGACGTGGCACCACTTGGCAAGCCATGCTGTGGCAGGTGTCCCACAGCAGATGTTAGCTCAGGGCTAATCTTCCTAAAAAAAAAAGGAAGACATTTTTGATGTTTTAAATTTGTGAATGCATTACCCCTCTAATTGGTGCTTAACCACGTTACTTTTGAGACGTGGCAGGATGCAGGCATTACTTCTGCATCATTTTGCCTCCATGCCATTAGATTTAATAATTTAGCCATTAGAAGTTTCTTACACAATCATGTATATGAAGCCGAGAGAGTGGTCTCAGGATGACTTCTCTGCCCTCTATCTGCTGCAAGTGGCCCATCTGTTGAAGGCAGGTACATTCTTGCCACAAAGACAAGATCTCTTTGTACCCATTTTATATTTCTTAATGGTTGTCAGTGAGGGCCAGTGAAGTGCAAAGTAGAGAGTGCAGGGTTGGTTGTCAGAAATAGCATCAATCTGTGGAATACAGGTTGGATAGGAAAGAAAAGGAGCTGATGGATTAGAAACTATGTTAGATTGAGGTCCTCTGGAAATCAAGTTTGAGACAGAGATACATTTGGAGGAGATTTATCAGACAGTGCTCTTGGTAACAACTTCCATAAAGGAGTGAAGGAAACAGTGAGAGTTTGAACTCTGATGTAGCTGAAATAGAGGCTTCATTCAATCCTATTAGAAGCTCTAGTGTTTGGATGGCCGAATAGACTACAAGACCTAAATAAAAATTTGTGATAATGACATAGAGAATATTGAAAAAAAGAAAGATCAAGGAGAAAATAGTGAAAGACTACAAAACTAATCAAATGAAAAGAAAAAATGAAGAAATGAATGAAAAATCATAAATATCATGAAAAACAAATTAGAAATCATAAACTATAAATCTTGGCAGAACACAAGAGGAAATATGTGATATAATTTTGTGTACTGCAATAAATTTGGACATCTTCATATATTAAAAATTTATTTTCAGGCTTACATACAATTTCATGTTGTAAAGCCTTCTAAATAACCATCAACAAGCCAAAAGGATGCATTTTTAATAGATTAATTTATAATTTTTGAAGCCTGGATTTAAGAATAGTGAAGTCAATGTTGGGGTCTGATAAACTCAGTGGATCACCAGGATATTTAAGAAGACAAAAAAATATATTTGGGGTCGGCCCGTGGCCAAGTGGTTAAGTCCATGCGCTCCGCTGCGGCCGCCCAGGGTTCAGATTCTGGGCGCGGACATGGCGCCGCTCATCAGGTCACGTTGAGGCGGCGTCCCACATCCCACAACTAGAATCACCTGCAACTAAGATATACAACTGTGTACAGGGGAGGTTTGGGGAGATAAAGCAGAAAAAAAAAAAAAAAAAAGGTTGGCAACAGTTGTTAGCCCAGGTGCCAACCTTAAAAAAAAAAAGATACTTCAACATCAAAAAAACCCAATATTCATTGTAGTTAAGAATTAAATTAATCAATACATAAAATATTTACTATGCCATTAATAACTCTCAATAACAACTAAAGTTTTCAGGCAGTATAGACTTTGTCCTTTCTTATTTTCCCTATTTTGCAACTTCTCACTCTTCTTCAGGTTTTCACATTTATCCTCTTACTTCCTTTCATCTGCCTCTTTCTCATGTATATTGTTGAAGTTAGATTTATGGGAGTCAAATGAACATACAGTTATGCATCGCTTAATGACTGGGATATGTTCTGAGAAATTCGTTGTTAGGCGATTTTGTGGCTGTACAAACAACATAGAGTGTATTTACAAAAACCTAGATGGTATAGTCCACTACACACGTAGGCTATATGGTACTAATCTTATGGGACCACCATTCTACATGCAGTTGGTCGATGACCAAACTGTCATTATGGGGTGGATAACTGTGTTAAAAATCACTACCTTTAGTAATACTGACTCCTCTGAAAATATGAATTAAAGGTCAAAATATTGCTGAGTGATAGGTGGAAACTCAAAAACAAATAATATTTATTACAAGATAAGCTTATCATCAAATTTGTGAATATGGAAGTAATATTAGAAATTAGATTTATCTGTCAGTACTTCTCTATCAGCAGAAAAGTGATTGTCAATCAATGGAGGAAGACAAACAATGACATTCCACATGGTATCTGGACTCTCAATATTTGTGAATATATTTGACATAGCAAAGAGTTAATGAAATGGTCACTGGGATAAGGAATGGTGTTGGAGGAGATAGTTATAATATCCCTCTGGTAAATGAAATTAGTCTCCTCCTAAATCTAAGAATTATTCAGCTTCTCTAAGGAAAGATGTATTTTTGTTGTTGTCGTTGTTGATGTTATGCTTTTAGGAGGAGAATGAGATGTTAATTTTGGAACAATTGAAATGAAAGAAAGATGTAAAAATAAAATTGAGAAAGGCTAATTCCAGAACTGATTTTCAAAATTGCCTGAGGGAAATAATTTATATTGTCAAAAATCAGAATAGTGATTTCCTTTGGGAATAGCTACAAGAAGCGAGGATGAAGGAGTTTTCTAGACTAAAATGTTTAACAAAATTGGGTATACCCCTAAAACAGTATCAAATTTTTTAATGCTTCAAGCAGACTTGAAATAACTTTTTAATTCATTAATGTATATTATAGAAATAGCACACAAACAGATACAAAAGCTAATCATGGTAATTAATATCTGTATTTGAATCTTGCGGTAGGAAGATTCTAAGATATGCCCCCAAGATTCCTGCCCCCTGGTATAACTGACGTATGATCTGCTTCCCTTGAGTGTGGATGCAATCTGTGAATATGATGGGATATCACTGCTATGGTTAGTTTACTAATAAGCTGACTATGTGTTAATCAAAAGGGGGTTATCCTGACCTAATGAAGTCAGTCTTTAAGAGAAAGTGAAGCATTACAGATGGAAGAAGACAAATGAAGATATTGTCAATTCCATGAATAGTCTATTATAGAAATCAATTTAATGAAACCTACCTTAAGGTCATGGATTTTTTTCTGTTTTCATTGCCTTTTCTATTTTTCATTTTTATTTAATATTATAGATAAAATTATCTAATTTTATTAATTTCAACTCCTACCTTTACTACTTGCATCCTTCTACTTTCTTTGGGCTTAATCTGGACTTCTTTTTTGAGCATCTTAAGGGAAAAGTTTAAGTCATTGTTTCCATATCCCTTTTCTTTCCCAGTATAAGCCATTAAAGTCACACTTCTCAAGACCGCTTCAGTTGTATTGAAAAGTTTTGATCTACTATGCTTTAATGTTCACTCAATTAAAATATTTTCTATTTTCCTCATGAATTTTTTTGTCCCAAGTGTTATCTAGAAGTGAATTGTTTAGTTTCCAAACCTTTTTTGTGGACTGCTTATTTAATTATGTTATATAAATGGAGTCTTACAATATGTAGCATTTTCTGAATGTCTTATTAAACCTAGAATAAATTTTCCAAGGTTCTTCTAGTTGTGGCATATATCAGAACATAATTCCTTCTCATTAATAAATAATATTCTATTGTATGGCTATACCACATTTTATTTGCCTGCAAACCAGTTGGTGGACATTTGGATTGTTTCCACTTTTTGGCTATTATAAACCATGCTGCTATGAAATGTGAATATAAGTTTTGGTGGACATATGTTTTTGTTATTCATAGGTGTATACCTATGAAAAATACGTAGGAGGGGAATTTCTGGGTTTATATGGTAACTCTATGTTTAACATTTTGAGAAACAGCCAAAGTATTTCCCGTAGAGTCTACACTATTTTTTGTTGCCACCATCACTTTCTCAAGATCCTCAAAAACAGGTGTTATGATCTGTTCTTTTGACTTTAGTTATCCTAGTGGATACTAAGTAGTATCACATTCTGAGTTTTATTTGCATTTCCATGATGGCTGATCATGGTGAATATCTTTGCATGTTTTTTGTCTACTGCGTATCTACTTTGCAATATCAGTTAAGATCTTTTGCCTATTTTTAAATTTGGTGGTCTTCTGTTGTTGAGTTGTAATACTTCTTTATGTAGTCTACTATACATCCCTTATCAGATATGTCATTTGCAAATATTGTCATTTTCTTGATGTTGTTCTTTAGAGCAAAAGTTTTTAAGTTTTATGAAGTTAAATTTATATATTATTTTCTGTGGTTGCTTGTGCTTTTGGTGACATGTCTAAGAAACCATTGTCTAATTCAATTTCATAAAGACATTCCTATAATTTTTGTAAAAGTTTTGTATTTTAGCTCTTACATTTCATTCAGTGACCAGTTTTGAGTTAATTTTAGCTATGGTGTGAGAAAGTGATTGAACTACATGTTTGGCATGTGAATATCTTGTTGTATCAGTACTTTTTATTGAAAAGACTGTTCTTTCCCTATTGAATTGTTTTGGCAATCTTGTCAAACACAAATTGGCCATAAATGTAAAAGTTTATTTCTGGACTCTCAATTCTATTCCATTAATCTAAATGTATATCCTTATGCCAGTACCAAATAGTCGAGATTACTGCAGCTTCGGTTTAAGTTTTGAAATCAGAAAATGTGAATCCTCCAGCATTGATACTCTTTTTTTAAGATCATTATTCTATTCTGTATCCCCCTTATACTTCATGTGAATCTTAGGATCACCTTTTCGATTTCTGAAAAACAAATCCAGCTTGAATTTTGATAGGGATTGCAATGAATCTCTAGTTCTATTTGAGTATTGCCATGTAACAATAAACATAGGATGTGCATGCCTGTGGGATGGCCTTTTCCTTTATGTATATCTTTTTTAATTTAGTTTAACAATATTTTTCAATTTTCTCTCCATAAGTCTTGCATTTCTTCTGAAGAAGTTTTTTGCTTTTCATTTTCCCGTACATATATTTGTTCCTAATCCAGGACATAAAACACTTGGTCTTTCACCAATAACTTTGCTATTAGCTGTGAATTTTTCAAGGTATCCTTTAATAAGTTCCTAGCTTTTTGAGTGCTTTTATCATGAAAATGTGTTGAATTTTGGAAAACGCTTTTTCTGCGTCTATTGAGATGATTATGTTCTGTGTGTCATTTAATCTACTAATATAGTGTGTTACATTGATAGTTTTCACTTATTAAATTGACAATGCATTCTTTGGATGTAGGCCAGGTGGCCATATATAACTATTTTCATATGTCATTAGATTCATTTTGTTAGTATTTTTGAAGATTCTTTGTCTATATTCAATATTGGTCTGTAAATTGTTCTCATAATGTCCTTGTACTAGAAGGGGACACCATTCTTATTTCTACGGCAAGAAAACTTTTTTACGCTAATTCATGAACTCATTCTGTTTTTATCATGATACACAGAAATAAAGCAAATTTATATTGACAGGAAAATTTGTAGTCATCATCATGAGGTGTTTCTTTGGAATGGAAGAAAAGCATATAATTTGTACCTGCAAATGCACATTTAAAGAGAAAATTATCAAGTTTTGCTTTATGGTGCTTTTAAGAAAGGTTTTTCTCCATCATTGTTGTCATTTCAAATCCAATAAATTTAAGACGTATATGTAAGGTAGTGTTTATGTCTCATATGTGGTTGTTCTATAAACATCATTTTAAATGTGCAAGATTTTGCATTAAGGTATTATTTCCTAACCTCTCAACGAAAGTTTATAAAGAGCTGATTCTGGCATTCTGTACATTGTAATATAAATGAGCATAGGGTACAATATCGAGCTCTTAACAAAACTGATCATTAACACTCAAGAATGTTTTATGTTGGAGGAAAAACAGAAAAGTTGACTATCATTGAATGGAAAACAGAAGCATGATTATGCTCAGAAAATAAAGGCAGTAAATGGTTCATTTGCTCTCTTTCCATTTGCAGAATTGTAATAAAAATGCCAACTAGATTGATATTTAGGCAAACAGTACATTGCAATAAAGTTAAGATTACTAGAGAAGATGCATTAATACACAACATTCCTCTTTGAGTCTGCTGTTCTATTTCAATTTCAAGAGTACTTGGATAGTTTAATTTCAGTTATAGATACTCATTTAGCTCCTGATTCAAAGAGAGCTCTCTTTTCCATAAAATAAATGTTAACACTTCTAAGCTATTTCATTATACCATGCTGTCTTAGATTTTAATCTTAATATTAAAAAAACACAGCATTTGAAAGAAGTTACAGTCCTGTACATCACATAAAGCACTGCATGCCTTCCTGTTTACACGTTATTAAGCTGCTGTAACAGCAGCTGCATAGAATTTAGCACAACATATGGTGTTGATTCTTTCTCTTTTTTAATGAAAATCTGATTTATAAATCTCTTGCAACAAACTCGTGATGAGATGTTTAGCAAAGCTATAATACATATTACTTGATATTTAAGAATGCCACATTTTTTTTCTTGTGAGCAAAAGGGTGACAGAATTATAAAGGTATGTTGAAAGAGGAGAGGAAATATAATGGAGAGAAAGAGTGAGAAAAAATGTAGAATTATAAGGCTATAGTTAATACCTCCTAAAATGAGTCTCATAAAATAATAAATTTATTTTTAGGGGTTAAATAATTCTTTAAGCAGTAATCTTAGAGCTTTCAAAAATTTTAAACTAGTAAGTATGTACTGTGGGCATTTTGTGTGCTTTACTGACGGAGGGGAGGGGAGTAGTACAGCAGCTATTTCAGGACGTGTAAGGATGCTAAGGAGGACATTTCCAATAAATGTTTTTAATACGAACTATGTAACTTTGTAAGTACAGAAAAGTTGTGTTATCAATTAAAATAGAGTGAAAAGTGTCATACAGACTCTGGGTGTACATTTTCCAAGACAAAACCTTGATGAAACTTGCCTTTCTTGCTCATCAGCTCTTATTTTTCTATTCCTATGGCATTTATTCATTCTACAAATTAACGAGGGACTTGATGTGCTTCCAATCCCTTCTCATGTAACAAATGATTCTGACTAAAATATTTTCCTTAGGTTTTTGAAGATTCCCTGTTATGGTGCCTGGGATCTTTCCACTTATAAAGAGGGACCACTTAAAATATCCTCCAATGGAAATATACATTATCAGTAAAAGACCTAATAAGGGGGAAAACCATCTTTACCACTAAAGTGATATAATGCAGGAGTTTTAAAAAATAGTAGGCTTTCCTTGTATATACATATATGCAGAGAAGCTTTATTTCCCAACCAAGAAGATTTAAACCTCCATACCACCACAAAACTGCTATTACCAAAGCTGCTATCACAAGCTATGCAGCAGCCCTTCTCACAGACAACACTTTCATCATCATCAATGGTGGTATCTTATTTTTCAATGTCACTTGTAGATTACAGATTAGAAATTAGATGTCTTTCTTCATACCATTTACTTAATGTCAAGCATTCATAGGTTCTTGCATTGTGAACTCTAGGATATTTGGAATGACGGTTTCTGTTTTGGGCCTAATCTTTTCTCTCTATTGAGCAAGTAAACTTTCAAGTCTCCACTTCCTCTTTAGTGAGAGCAAGTCCCCAGCCCTCAATTCCTACCAAAGGAGGACCTCCATGTCCTGGAAGAATCTTCTTTACCCTAATTTAGATGTGGCAAAACATGTCTGAATACGGAGACCGGCCCAGTGGTGCAGCAGTTAAGTGCATGTTCCACTTCCTCAGCCCGGGATTCACCGGTTCAGATCCCAGGGGTGGACCTACGCACCACTTGTCAAGCCATGCTGTGGTAGGCACCCCACATATAAAGCGGAGGAAGATGGGCATGGATGTTAGCTCAGGGCCAGTCTTCTTCAACAAAAAAGAGGAGGATTGGCAGCAGATGTTAGCTTAGGGCTAATCTTCCTCAAAAAAAATAAAAATGTCTGAATACTAACATGAGCATCATTCAGCCACAAGCTGGTAACTCTACTACATATAAAACTAATTAAAGCAATATCAGACTCCTAAGAAATAAAACATTTAGAGCTGGGAAAGAAGAAGGAATTAAAAAAAATAGTAACTAATAACTATTATTGAGTAGTATATTTTTGTTTATTTTATTTATAATAAACAACACAGGTCTTATGAAGCCAAGTAATACAGCTTGTAAGATATATTTATAGGTATTTCTAACAGAATTCATGGTACATAGAAATGGCCAGTCAATATTATTGGTATGACTCTCACTACCATTATGCCCACCATCCCTGAAAACAAATAATTTACTGTTGTCTATTGACGTGTCTAGAAAAGGAAATAGTACCAAGGGAAACAACAGATCAGCAGAGAGGAAATTAATTAAATATTAAATTAAATCTTGACAGCAGTCTCTCAGAGGCAGCAAAGAAATTCTGTTTATAATACAAAGCAAACAGACTTAACAGCTTTCCTCATTTATAGTATCTATTAGCTCAATCACAAGAGACACCTGCCCCGAAGTTTCTATTCTCCCAACTCCTATTTTTGACTCCTAAAATCATGAGCTCTACAACCCAGCCTGGTAGATGCATTTATACCTTTCCTTTTTCTTTTTCCTTTCTCACAATGTTTTAGAGGCTTTCTAGTTTAGTTGTCTGTAATTTCAGAATAAGTTGAGTTATTCATCTTTTTCTGAATTTCATTTTAGTGCCTCCCAACAGACTACCATTGAGTAGACTCAGAGAATCCATCTTTTAAATCAAATATTAGACAAAATTCTGTGAATCCTTGTGTGTGAATATTTTTACCCCTGGCATCGTTTCTGTCAATATTATTTTTTCTCTTTCCAACCTTTGCACTGAATTTGAGTTGTTGCACTGATAAACGCTATCAGGTATTCTAGGTTGCGTAGACTCTAAAGACCTGTTAACATGTACCTTTGGGAAACTATTAGAACTGTCTTCAAATTATCCTGCTGAGGCCAGAATTTTCTGATAAATAAATGCTATTAGTTTTGTAACTTATTAATTAAAAAAAATAATGGGAGAAAGTAGTAAAGACCTTCAATTCCAGAGGTTGAGAAAGCTTGGGAAGAGATGGCTGTGAAGTTCTTTTAATTTTGTCCAGCACAGGAAGACTGCTTTTCCTAGCAATACCACTTTTTTCACTTTCATGGCCATCCTAGGCCCTGAAGCTCTTGCTTCTGTGCCTATGACCCTCCCCTCCAGCCACAGTCCCTTGTTGACAGCTGAGTCCTCTCCACTTGGGTCTAGATTCCAAGGCTGGGTCAGTCTAGGTGGGAATTCTCTCACTTGAATATGAAAGTGATGATGATTCTTATGAAGTGTTGGATTTAACTGAATCTATAAGAATATATGTTTGGTAGAGTTGAGTGTTTGGCCACAGTTCAGGATTTATGGTAGAAAAATACTCAGTAGCCACCCAGATTGTAATGGGTGGAATGACTGGTCTGTGTGCAGGATTTTTGTTCCAGAAAGTTGGAAAACTTGGAGCAACTGCAGTAGGTAATGGCTTTCTTCTTGGTCAGACTTTCAGTCACAGTGGCTATGGACAGATCAACTGGAAGACTTGAAAAAGAAACAAAGCAAGAAGACATGATCAAGAAATGAGCAAATAAAGCAGCACCTGAAATCAACATAATTGAAGAAGCAGCAGTATTTATCAAACAGGATATGATGATGTCCGGTGGATTTGTGGGAGGCTATTTGGTAGGGCTTGCATCCTAAGGACAGGAATGTTCTGTCACAATAGACTCAACTGTGAGAAAAAAAAGTGGTGGTGACATGGTAGTGTCTCAGCAATACAAGCCACCAGATTCTCCAGAGCGACAAGAATCAACAAACTGGACAAAGCTGAACACACAACTTAACACTTGCCTTCTGAAGCTTGGCAAACCAGTATCTGGTGACAAACAACCTATATGTATGTGTACAATAGCACTCCTGAGCAAAACATGGCTTTCATTATTTTAAAAATTTGCATCTGTTTGAAAATTAGCCTATAAAATATCACCTTTGGATGTAGATATGGAGAAATAGCAAATCTGAGTTTGTTCCCCAGTGAAATATTACCCTCTTTTTATTTAAAGAAGATATTCTTCATTGTGCTTTATAAGATAGTGCCAATAATTTAAAATTTGTATCATAACTTCAACATTAGAGCTGACTTTTTTGGGTATGTTTGCAATAAACTGAAGAACTGTAGTGCCCTTCTGTGGAAGGTCTTAGAAATAATAGAAGTATTAAAGATATCAGGGCTGGCCTGATGGTGTAGTGGTTAAGTTCACACGGTCTGCTTCAGCAGCCTGGGGTTCACCAGTTCGGATCCTGGGTGCAGACCTACACACCGCTCATCAAGCCATGCTGTGGTGGCTTCCCACATAGAAGAACTAGAAGGACTTACAACTAGAATATACAACTATGTACTGGGGTTTTGGGGAGAAGAAAAAGAGAGAGACTGGCAACAGATGTTAGCTCAGGGCCAATTTTCATCAATGAAAAAAAAGCATACCTAAAAAAAAAATCCATTAAAGATATTAAGTAAATTCTACTCATGTAAAATAATGATAATAGACCAACAATCACTGCCTTTGCAAGTTCTGCAAGTGGATGGGCCCTGATTTAAAAGTTGTTTTTTAAAATTTATGGCATACCTGGTGACATATTTGGTCAGATTAGTGCAGCATGTGTCTCCCAAATCTTACCATTCTGTTTCTCTTGCAAGACCAGAACATGGTGCTGCCTTTTGTGTTCTCTGCTTCTCAGAACAGAAAACAATGACAAAGAACAGGCAAGGTGGCTGGACTTTTAATCCACACTAAACCACAACTTCTTCTTAAAGGAGAATCTTCTAAGGAACTTCTGTTGGGCGTTTTACACGGATTGTAATGAGTTCTGAATGTATACAACTAAATTAAAAGCTATTTTTAATCAGTTGCATAATCATTTCCTCAAGTGAGAGATGACTAATTTTAGTTTTTCTGTTTTCATTTGTGTTCGTTACAACGTTTTCTAAATTATAAGCCTGGAATCAATCATACTTGTGTGTGTGTTAATAAGACCAATCATTTCTAGGGCTGTCTATCTCATGCCATAGTGTATACAAATATTTATATGCAAAAACACTTTTGAAAATTCATGTAGAAAAAATCATATCAGATAGTCCACTGATTAGATTGTACAAATATTGAGTATATTAATAGTTATTCATCAAAACCAATTCTAGGTAAGTACAGGAACAGTAAAGGGAAGTCAGTTTTAAGTCACTCCTTTGTAAGTCAAAATTCAGAGCCTATAGGGTGTTAAAGATATCAGGGACATAATTTAAAAAACGTAAGTGATTGTGCTAAGGATATACTACCACGCTAGCAATTCAGAAATCTTAACAATTAAGGTCAAAGCTCTTGTGATTATTTTGTAGTGCCAGTCTGGGAATATTCTAGGAAGTATTTTCCAAACTTCCTGCATGGTAAGTGTTACCAGACTAGATCGTTAAATATGTTGATTACCAGCCCTCTGCGCTAAGAGGTCCTCATTCAGCAGGTCGTGTTGAGATGGCGTCATCTATAGTTTACTAAGCATCTCATGGGACTCTTCCGGCAAGCTTGAAAATCACCAAGACTAGAGAAAATCCATGACCTTGGCGCACTCTGAGTCTTCTAATCTTCCTATTTGTACTCAAAGTTTGTGAAGCAGGTTATAAGTATTACATTATATAAAGTATTTTATCAGCACTTGCTCACCTGTTCCTACTTGTGACCGACAGCTGTATGAACTATTTGATATATGTTTCATATATTCTTTACTTGGCCTGAAGAATGCACATGCATTCTCAAACTTAATGTGCATAACAATCTCTTGGACAAGTCATTAAAATGCAAATTCATGCTCTGCCACATAGAATCTGATTCATTTGGTCTCTTCTCTCGTGGGACCTAGGAATTCACATTTGAAGTAAGCACTTCTGCTGATTCTGATGAAAGTGCTGTGAGGGTTACATATTGAGAAACCCCACTGTAGATGACTAATAAATTAAAATCACAGTAACTGCTGGGAACCGCCTCAGACTCGATATTCACCTAAATCTAGGCAAACACCCAAATCTAGGAAATACCTCTGTATTTGGGTGTTCTTATCAGCTGCCAACTTATTAACTGAATTTTACAATAATCGATGTACTTGACTCATAGGGCACTATCTTTATTAATTGTAATTATTTTGAGATGCATTCTGTTAAAAAAAGAGCTCAAGGTCAGAACTTCGAGGTGATTTAATTAAAAAAAACTTATATTTTTTGTGACTTAGGTGAACTTTTTTTTAACATCCAAGCAAAAAAGACAAAGTTTGCAATTCTAATTATACTCTTTACCTATGTATCAGAAACTCCACAAAGAAACTGAGATTGTTTCCCTGCAGGAAATCTTAAAATTTTGCAATTCACATTTTTAGTAGGTAAAATACAACTTTCATTACTATGCACAACAAGATAGAGATTTTAGATTTATGTCAGAATTTAAATGTTTCTGATCCTTTTTGCAATAAAATGGTATGCACACGTTTTAAGACAGTTGAATTACTGTGCTTCTCACTAATGATTTGAGTAAATTTTGCATGAATTGTTATAATATTTCTGAACCTCGTTAAATATTGCGTTTGCAGGATTTTATTTTAGAACCACAGCTATCATGTATCTTAATTGTCGTAATCCTGAAAAACAGTGAATACATTTCACTTGGTCAAATTTCCATTCTGACTTCTTTTAAATGTTTAATCTTGAACATCAGATTTAATAGCAAGAGTTGATTCAAAATTTGAAGGTGTCTGATTTGAAGAAGAATGAAACTATCAATCCTATAGTGATTAAAATAATGGATAAACAAATATATTAACCATATGAACAGTTTATTTTATATTGGTGTATCAGTATTATAAATTCAGTAAGATTTGTCAATGTGTTCAGTTTCATGTTTTGTATTCCAGAAGATATAGTCCAATTTAATGAAGAATAATAACACTGGCTTTCTCATGGAGATATTACTACAATGCAATCAGCAAAGCATATCAACAATTTGGGTAAATAGTGCTTGTGTGTGTGTGTGTGTGTGTGTGTGTGTGTGTGAATGCACATGTATGCCTCCGTCCACACACACACATATGTGCTTTAATTAGAATATGTCTTTTAAATACAATTTAATTTGTCAGTATGGACAAGTTTTGATTTCTATTTTGATCAGAGAACATTATTAATTCGATCATGCCACTGATCATTTATTTCTGATTTCCCAAATAATTATTTTAAACAGAAATCATACTTCTCTTTCTCCAGGTTGGTTTTTCTCATGAAACTCATTTGTAGAAAAATAGCATCTTGATGGAGAAAAGGAGAAAGACTGCACAGTCTGACCCCAGATTCAGAGGGATGGCTTCACATCTTCATCCCTGACATCAAAAGGACAGACATCATAACACTTTAAAGCTTGAGCTTTTATTTGATTGAAATTAGTAAGGTACTATGAGCTTTAAATTTGTTTACCTGAAAACATCAAATTTGATATAACTTTTACAATATTATATCCTAATTTACTTTACACATGCCATTGCCATAGTCAAATGCTCTTTTGTTTTGAGAAATGAAAATAAGTTTCCCTTAATGAATATTATTTTGATTTATGTTATACTGTAAGTAATTGTTTTTAATATCTAAGAATTAATACTTTTACAACAATATTTTAAAAACTGAGCAAGTTACAATTTGTGAGAATTTAAAGACCAAAAAAAGTCCTCATTTATGAAATAAAAAATTGAGAAGTGGGGGCCAGCCTGGTGGTGTAGTGGTTAGGTTTATGCTCTCCACGTCCAGGGGCTGGGTTCACAGGTTCAGATCCTGGGCACAGACCTACACATTGCTCATCAGGCCATGCTGTGGCGGCATCCCACATACAAAATAGAGGAAAATTGGCACAGATATTAGCTCAGGGGACAATCTTCCCCACCAAAAATAAAAAATAAAAAAAATTGAGAAGTCATGATTATTACAATTATTAAAGTTTGGTATGAGCAACGCTTAAAAAGATTCATAAACCTGTGTTCCATCTAATATCACTGAATATAACTGATAACTGTGTTTTCAATTCTAGGAAATCATTCTACATACTTATTTGTCCAGGAGATTAGTTAAACAAATGTCCCTAACCTATTTAAATTTGTCATCTCAATTGAAGACAGGTCTCAAGAAAGTGAATTGGTAGACTCTGAAACACATGGACACACTTTGTGGCTGTCCTATTATTGGAGGCTAAAAGGTAATTACAAATCACAGAGGTGGCAGTGGCTCAAAGGGGTCAGGTTAGAAAGACAAGGAGAAAAATTATGGTCTAATTTAAAAGAAGAAAAAGGATTTGTGTTTAAACCCAATTGAGTTATTTAATGAGTAGATTTAGAGAAAGGATGGTTCCCCGTCATACCACTTCAGCATACTGAATAGCTCAAGGGGAAAATATTGCAAGGAAGCTTTAATTAATTTCCTTCATCTAATCCCTCTGTTAACACTGAATGGGCCTCTGTCACATGCATCATATGAATTCCAAGGACAAAGTAAAAGCCGTTTAAAAGTAGTCTTATCCCAGTAAGGTTATTAAGAGACCATTTCTAAGTTCTTCATTAAAGTTAATGCATTTAACACTAATACCATTCAAAATCCATATTACAGTCTAGCCATTTCATAAAATATTGATTGCTTTGGTGTGTCCTTATATACTATCTTATTATGTTTTTAAGCAACTTAGTGAGGCAAAAGTCCAGGTTATTTAGTTCCAACTTGTTGTGAAAGATTGCAACTCTTGTAACAGCTTTAAATAGCAATAGCTCTTAACGTCCTCCTTTGGGGACATGAGTTTCTATATCTAAAATTGAGGGCTAGCCCTATAGCTCTTGTATTTTATCTAGAGTTTTTCTCTCTCAGGGTCACACAAAAGGATAGGAGATTAATGAGGTGACATATTAAAAAGTTTTATGAATGATAAATATTATTCCTACTTCTCCGTAGGAGAAATGGAGTCATATGTAGGTTAAGTAACCATTAAAACAGTTATCCTTTGAAAGGATTCATTTATGCTGCATTTAACTGCATTACAAGTCCTTACTCTCTGCCACTATTCTTAACTGTCACTTTGAGTGCCATAGGTGTGGTGAGGGTAGGTATCGTGTGTAAAAAGATGCAAATTTTGAATCAATTAAACTATCTTTCAAACAGAGATTAATATATCAAGTCTAATGCTCAAAGAACAGATTTTTGCTTACCCATGCCAAAAAACCACTTTTGTTAGCATTTTCTTTAATATAATAGGACGGGAGAAAAAGAGATGGGTTTGCACATAAACGTATTTCTCTTCAGTAAACTTACTTCCTCAAACCTCTAAGACACTTGCAACTGAAAAGATGGTGTAGAAAGAGCTTCACAGTCTATGTTGAAGAGTAGTTCTAGAATACTCCCCCACTGATAGCTGTAGAGCAGGTTTGAAGGGAATGACGACACCTCTCATGATCTCGAGGAAGTTCTTTTTCTTTTTTTTCTTTCAAAACATAGCTTCATTCAGTATTATGACTACAATAGCTTGTTCTATAAGCTCCCACAACATTTTCAGCATAACAGTAATAAAGTATCATTTTAAGGATTAATTTCTTCACCAAGACGTTTGAAAAATATATTTTGAGCATAAGGGCTAGAATGGAAGAGTGTCTTACAGTGTACTGGGAGGGGAAGTGGGAAAGTTAAAGCAAAGTAAAGTAAAAGACACAAAAAGTATCATTTTCTTATACTATTTTACATGAAATAAAATTTAATTAAATAATAATCTGTAGAGTGCTAAGCATAGCAAAGCATGCTAAATTAAATGACAAATAAAATCAGAGACTAAAGAGAAATCTTCATAGATTTATTCATCTGTAGAAATTGGAGCCTAAGATAAAGAAAGGACATGGAGAGAATTATTTTTTAAACTTTCATACAAAATATTAAAAACCCGTTGATATCAAATAAGTTCTTTGTATTTAGGCCTCCAATGTGAGTGGTGGTAGCTATTTCAACATCCCTAAATCTTTCATAAATGAATTTCAAATTTCATATATATATATATGTATGTATGTATGTATGTATATATAGACGAGAAATGTCATGATTTTTTAAAGTAATTAACTCATATGAAAAATAAGAAGAAATGGAGGAGGAAGAGATGAAAGAGAAGGTGGTAGAAGCAGAGGAGAAGGACAAAGGAAATGCATCCTTAGTACCAACAAAAACAAATGATCAAGAGAAAAATGTACTCTACATACAAAGAACTGGGGAGGTCAGCATCTGGCCTTTCTGGAAATCTGCTTTCCTATCATTTGGTCCAATTTACCTTAGGCATAGCCATGTATTTTCCCCTTACTTTCCAAATGCATGGAAACACACTCAAACTCCCCACATTTTCTAAGATCTGACTGGAGTAAGTTCATGTCTTGAACACACAACGAGTTCCCTACTATCATCTAAGCAGAGCCGAAATGTGCCGTGAAACGATACCACAGGGAGGTAAAGCACAGCATAGGGTGATGTACATTTTTGGAAGCAAGCAAAGAAGACTTTCCTAATAGAGGAAAGAACTACCAAAGCTAGTTAAGGCCTGAGATGTTTCGAGGTCCCTGAAAGTAAAAGTTCAACATGAATGAAACATAGTGAGAGAGGAAGAGAACGCTATAGAATGAGCTTAAAGGAGTAGAAAAAAATCATATCAAGAAAAAATCTAAGATTATTCTTAGCTTTGGATTTTATTAAATAGAAAAGAGAAACTATGGAAATACTTTACATGGGATAACAGTGGGACGATTTTCTGTTTGCATAAATTGTTTCCTTTGCAGTGTGAATACTGGGTTGGAAGGGAAAAAAATAGAACTCAGATTAACCGGTTAGGGATCATTTCAGTGATTAAACAGAGAGATGGTGGTAGTTGGAAGGTGACAGTAGAAATAAAGAAAAATGAAGAAGGAAGTAAAATCAAGAACTCTTGGTGACTTGTGAGAGGTGGGCAAAGGTGTGAAGATGTCTTATGTCATAGCTGTATGAATAGAATGTAAATCTTATTTACCAAGAAAAGGATTTTGGAATAGGAGACATTTTGATGGAGTGATATCATGAGTTAAGTCTGGGATGTATAAAGTTTGAGTGGAGTTGTCCAACTGTCTGTAGGATATATCAAGTAGGGAAAATAAAAGAATTCTAGGTGAAAGAGCAAGCATGTGGGTAAAATGGGCTTACAGACAAGCAGAGGTATCAGATTAGATTTAAAACTTACCTTGTCCATTTACAATTTTCCTAATCAAATGATTTTACCTCAATTTCCTCACCTGCATCTCTTGGCACTTATCTCAGAGGATTATTGTGGAAATTCAATGAGATATTATATGTAAGTCACTTGGCATGAGTCTAGAGTTTTATATATATTCACAAGTGTTAACTATTATCATGATCACCATCATCACCATTTAAACCTCTGAGGATGTATGCAGTCTCTTAGAAGGAAGGGTAAATGTCTCAAGAATAAATGAGCAACCTCAGCATTAAGAAGCAAGGTAGAAGAAGAGAATCCAGAACATAAGACTGAGGAATGCAGGCAGCAGTGGAAGTGGAAGAATAATTCTGAAAGTGTTACGCCATAGATAGGAAGAGGGGAGGGTATTTCAACAGGGAGGGCACAACTTTGTCAAAAAACCTGGGTCAAAGGAAGAGGAAGGCTGAAAAAATGTCCACTATTTAACAATAAGGATATATTGAATACAATTGCAAAGAAAATTAAATAAAACATAAAGGTGAAACTGGCATGGTGTGGGCATGAAGTTTTCAGAAGGTAACTATGCATGAGTAGCTGAAGGCTAGTGTTACTGAAACATTTACCCATAACAGATGGCATGGTTTGGGAGATTGAAGAGAGTAAAAGGAGAAGGAAAAGAAAGGAAGCTGACCATTTTGTCAAATGATTGAGGAAAACCTGGGCCATATATGATGGAATTAATCTTGCTATTTTTTTGGAGGAGAGAATGCTTTTGGGGTATGAGAGAATTGAGCTGTGTTCTAGAAGAGAAGCATATGGTCAAATAATCCTCTAAATATGCAAGTATTGCCAATGGCTTGCTTCAATGGAGTAGTGATCATCAGTAACATGATCTCAAGGAAGTGGTGGGAGCAATAAAAGTTTGTGTTGAAAGTTGTTACAACTTGTTTGGTCAATGGTCCATATTGTCTTATACATGGAAATGTTGCATAATATCAATCATATAGATCCAGGGTCATTCCTTAAAGCAGAGACATTTTACAATGTCTCAATCCTATAATATTTCCCCTTCCATACACAGATAATTCTCATAAAATAAAGCCATCTACAGCATCCATGAATTTTCTAGTATTTCAGAGACCATCTCTCCTTGAAAAGAGACTAATTGTCATCAGCACTTGTTCATTTTCAAGCCCCATCAAATTAATTGCAAATCTCACATCAATTATCATATTATTTCTCTCCTTTTCTTCATCAATAAACATCTTGAGAAAATTTCCTACTCTTAATCTCTATTACTTTCTTTTTCACCTTTAGGAGTTTTTCTGCGTCTTAAATGTGGGCATTTCTATAAAAAATTTTTTCTACCTTCTAATCTCTCCTCATTCTCCATATTCTCATGCAGCAATTTGATTTTCAGACGTGTGCTCATTCTGGATGATATGCAGACACTTTCAGCTCAGACTCAATTCTAACTGCTGACATTTTTAGTTCCACACTAGGAGGTAAGGGACTAGGAATGAAATTGAGCAGAAAGTCAGATAGGTAAACTACTGCTGAAACCATGGCTGAGCCGAGGACATGTGATGGTAAATTTATTCCAGATCCCAAGATTGGAATGGTCCTAGAGGGAAGAGGAGATAAATATATTGGACCAACACAAGACGGTCAGCTGGAATTGATATATTAGATTAATCTGGGACTCTGAAAGGACTACACCCTTTTGGAAAAAGTAACAAAAAAACAGTGCATGCTATTAGCATAACAGAAATCTTCTGAAATGGCCTGAGTGCTAGATGGAGAAGGGAGAGAATGTCTCATGAGAAATCATAACTATAATTCTGCTATGTTGTAGGATTGGGGTTTAATTTAACTTAATTTATTTATTTATTGCTGAGGAAGATTCCCCTGAGCTAACACTTGTTGCCTATCTTCCTCTTTTTGCTTGAAGAAGATTTGCCCTGAGTTAATATCTGTACCTATCTTTCTCTATTGTGTATGTGAGTCACCACCACAGCATGGCTGTCAACAAGTAGTGTAGGTCTGTGCCTGGGAGCCAAACTGGGGCTATTGAAGCAGAGCATGCCAAACTTAACTACTAGACCAGTGGGGCTGGCTTGGATTTGGGTTTTAAATTTACACTACCCATAGAGTCAAGAAAACAAACAGTCAAAAAGTTAAAGACATGACTAACTGGTACAACTCCAGAATCTCAGCAGAAACAAAAGAAAATATTTTTCAGGTTAACCGTTCTGGTGGTTATAAAGTATTGATTTGCCTTTTCCCTGATGTCTAATGAAGTTAAACACTTTTTCCTATATGTATTGGTTATTTGGGTGTCTTTCTTTGCAAAAGGCGGGTCCAAGTCTTTTGTTCATTTTCTCCTGAATGTCTGTCTGTTGCTAATAAATTTTTTGAATTTCTTAACAAGTTTTAATGGGTATCTTATAAATATGTGTATTACAAATATATTTTCCTATGCTGAAGTTGGCCTTTTTAGACTCTTAAGCATGTCTTTTGGTGAGTAGAAAGCCTTTCTTTTACATACACTTGAATTTTTTCCTCTATGGTTAGTGGTTTCTGAGTTTAAGAGATCTTTCACATTCACCAGAATTGCTAAAATAAAAAGACAAACAGTACCAAGTGTTGACAACTATATGGAGCAACTGAACATCTAGTGTTAATTGACTCAACTATTTTGAAACTGTCAGTATTGTACTAAAGCTGAACAATATTATTCCATATGACC
This sequence comes from Equus quagga, assembly GCF_021613505.1. NCBI lineage: Eukaryota > Metazoa > Chordata > Mammalia > Perissodactyla > Equidae > Equus > Equus quagga. Next base: position 98,642,188 of record NC_060275.1, read on the forward strand.
CAACAATTCCACTCTTAGATATGTAGCCTATATGTATAAATGCCTATGCATACTTAACTAAAAACGTGCACAAAAAACAGTTGGCATCAACTCTACAAATAATAACCCAAAAATGGAAATTCATCAACAATAGAGTGAAAACACAAATTGTGTGATAGTCACACAATGGAATGATAAGGAATAAACTGGGTCTACACACAATAGTTCAAGGTCTGAAGATGATTTTTCCCTCCTTACTGGTAAATTAATCTTTGTATTATTATTTTTTGCCTTGGGGCTCTAAGACTTTTTTTTATCCAAGAAGTCTAAAATTGTCACTTTGGCTGTGTCTTGGCACTGATTATTATGACTACATTTACTCTGCAGCTTTAGATAATTATTTCAATACATAGTTCTATATATTTTTTGAAGTGTTTCTATTTTTGACTTAATTTGTTATTCTCTCTTCTTCAACAACAAACATTATGCATAAGTTAGATCTCTTTTTGTGCCGTATATATCTATCATTTCCTCCCTATTGATACATAAATCTTCATTTTCCCCAGCTAATTAGTGTTTATTCTCTCAAATCATCCCTCTATGTAACTTTTTCAGCCTATTCTTTTTGCAGCTTCCAGAGTACAATATATTTATTTTTCTTTTCCTTTCTTGTTCTTTTCAACCCTGAGTTCAATCAAGACACTTTTTATTGGCTTCTGTTGTCTCATCATTTCTTATGTGAGTCATATCTCCTATTAGATCACCTTTTCCAAAGAAAACCATTTTCTTTAATCTCTTTTATAACATAGAAAAAGTAGATAAGAATTGGATTGTTCTAATTTCTGATTCAACAGTTGCGGTGTGCATTTTTTTCCTGTATCTTTTTGGTACGATCTTTTCATTATTTTTAGTAGTTTTCTAAATTACGTTTTACAATTGTCTATAAATATGTCTTCCAATAATTGTCAAAGTGCTCATTTTTCTAGGATGGCTGTTTACTGAACATTTTATATTGGAGGTTTAAGAGAGTCAGCTTGGGAAACAGGCCTCTTGGACTTAGAAATGTTTTCACAGTACTTTCCTGCCACCTCAGCACTGAAAGTACGTCTCTGCCCTGTATTTCTTTTCCCTTCCTTTTAGTTTTGCACTAAAGTGGTATATTTTAGAGTGTTTGTTTTCATCTGCTTATTTTCTTGTTAGTTCATTGGTAACGTTTTCTTTATTTTTCTTCAATTGTTTGTATATTGGAGGAGTATTCGTGATTGGTGATACAATTAAGTTAGTCGAGATAAATATTAGGAGACCTTATCGTCACTAATCCAGTGAACTTTATTTCAGGCAAGAGGGTATTACAAAAAGCTTGGTGTAAGACAGTAACGTAAGATTTACATTTTAAGAGGATCTGGATCGTACCAGAGTGAAGGAATTTCTAGTAGTCAGGAGAGAGAATGCTCAATATTGATATGTTGGTGCTAGTGAGATATAAAAGAAAATACCTAAAGTGACTAACAAATGGATGTATGAATATGTCTAGACCCAAAATCTCACATACAAAGGAAAAAAAATGTTTTATAATGAAGAGAATGACCTGGAGATTCCTGTGGAGCATATTAGTTTCTTGAGGCAGCTAAAGTCACTTGGTTAATGTGGTTTCACCTTTATTACTCATTCCTTAACAAATATTTGTAGTGCCTACTGTGTGTCAGCCTAAGAGCTAGGTACACAGCAAGGAACGAAACAGAAAATGTTCCAGTCCTCATATATTCTAGTATATGTAGAGTAAGAAGCAGCCTACAAAAAATGAGTGGGAGAACGTATAAAGGAGAGTGTGTAATTGAGGTTGAAAATATACACAATAAGAAAGATAAAATAAGGAAAGAATGATGACATAGAAGCACTTGCTATGTGTTAAGAATAACATAATTACTAACAGTTAAGAACTTTCCATTTAATTCAATGTGTAACAAATTGTTTGCCTCTCTGAATATTCATAGAGATAGTGAGGATGTGAAAGAAAGTATAACTTATCTCTGAAGCATATAGGTAGGAAATTTTATATAAGAGAAAACATAAGAGCTAGAATGATGAATAGATGTGTACTTATGATAGAAAGACAATTTTAGGCAGAAGGGTAGCATAAACAAGTATATGAAGATGAGGACTATAAGGGTCAGAGCAAGGAACACGATATGGGTGAGGATTATATTGAGAAATAAAACTAACTCAGAGAGTTATTTTTGAATTTTGGTAAGAAATGTGGCCTTTTCACTAAAGATACTTGAAAATGTTTTAATAATGGGAAGACATAACATATTGACTTTAGAAATATCACTTGAATTCAATCTAGAACATTGAATTGGAAATAAAAGCCAAGGACACTAGAGTCACGCCTCACTTACAAACAGGGATATATTCTGAGAAATGCATCATTGGGCAATTCATCATTGTGCAAACAACACAGAGTGTACTCACACAAGCCTAAATGGTATAGCCTACTACACATCTAGGCCAAAAGGTACTATGGGACCACCATCATATATGCAGTCTGTCATTGATGAAAAGATCATTATGTTGCACATGACTATTCTTATGAGCTATGTGTCATATTCAATGAGAGAGCTGAGGTTCTGAATTAAAGCACTAATAATAGTAATGGTTAAGGAAAGCGTTTTATTTATTTTTGATGTGCAGGAATGGTGAAGACCAGTTTGATCTGGTTAATGAAAATTTGGGAGTAAAGCTGGTTTGAAAGGAAATATCAGTTTTACAAATGAGGAGTTTGAAGACATCATATAATATACTGGTAGCAACATGGAGTGGACACTTAGTAAGGTACATGGATATGGGCATCAGTTTCATAACAGGTACAGAAATCAGGAAAAACTTCTAGGCTAATAGCAAAACCCAGGGGTGTGTAAGAGATTGCTCAAATTGAGGTATATGTATGTGTATAAATATAGATACACACACATACACACAGAGAGCTAATTCACAAATGAACATGCCCATGTACTTTACACCCAGATCAAGAAAGAAAATCATACACTATGTACTCTTTTGAGTCTCTATTCATTGAGTCAACAGTATGTTTGAGGGAGTCATCTATAGTGCATATAATTTTTAGGTAATTCATTCTCATTCTATGCAGTATTCTATTGTGTAAATGTTCTATAGTTAACCAATTCTGGTGTCACAGGATGAGGACATCAATATTTTTAAGGTTTGACAGGATTATTGAAGTCATAAAACACATAGAAAGGGACATTTCCTGGTGATACATGGTGAACCATGACAAAAATGAGGAAAAGGTATAGAGAACATGAATTTTTTTAATAATATCTGATAGAATGAACATCAGATAAAACAAGAAATGTAAACTTTCCATTATATTTGGCAATTATTGGCAACTTGTTTAAAGCTGTCCAATAGAGAAAGATGGACAGAGTTGAAGAGTCTGGATGAGTAACGTTTGAATAAAAGGAGGAAGAATATAGAGATTGTTGTTTTATGCAATTTTTTTTTCCTCTCCAAAGCCCCCACGCATGGTTGTATATCCTAGTTGCAAGTCCTTCTAGTTCTTCTGTGTGAGCCACCACCACAGCTTGGCAACTGATAGACGAGTGGTGTGGTTCCACGACTGGGAAATGAACCCAGGCTGCTGAAGTGGTAAGAGCAAACTTTAACCACAAGACCATTGGGGCTGGTTCACAAATGTTAATAAATAATATTTCACAATAATTCACAATATTAATAAATCAATATATACTACAGTAGTCACAGGAGTACATAGGTTTTAGAATACTCTTATTGTTGTTGTTATTTATTTTTTACTTATGGTGAGAAATACTTGAATATTTTTATATATACACAGAAAAGAGTGACTGGTAAGAGGACTAAAATTGTAGAAGGAAGAAAACATTCATTTCAGTACTGAAACAGGCAGAAGAGGAAAGAATTCAATGCAGAGACAGTTGATGTCAGTTTGCAAAAGAAATGAGCACCTATCCTTTGCAGCTGAGGAAAATGAAACATATAGTTGAGTTTTTAAATTAAAAATACAAGTTGATTGACAAAGAGAATAGCTATGAATCTTGTGTCTTCCGATCTCCATAATTCTAGTGAAGTGTAAGGCAAGGTTACGAGCTGAGAAAGGAGGATAGCAGTGACATAGAGGTTACTTCACCCTGTGCCATCTTGTAATAGCTAATTCATGGGAAGCTTTAAGGTATGAGGAATTCGAATGGCAAAGTAGTTGAAATGATTGATGAAGATTTAATAGAGAACTGTGGCCAAAAAACAAGTATTGAATCAGAATGAATGGGTTTGAAACCCACTTCTACCACTTATGTATTTTGTGACTTTAAGTTTCAGATTATTCATCTCTAAAATGAGAGAAGAATAATTTATGTGCCTATAAGATTGCTATGAAGATACAATAAAATAATATAGGTAAAATGATAGACACACTATCTCAATAAATATTAGTTGCTCTTTTTTTTTTGATAAGTCAGGAGACCTATAATGACAAGATAAAAACGTTGAGACGTTGATAGAGTAGGAAAACAGCAATGGTTCAAGACAAATGATATATTCATTTTCACTTTTTTAGATAAAAAATAAGTGAAGCAAGGTGAAGGAACTGAAAGGATAAAGTTTTAACAAAGAAAAAATAATAAAGTAGATTAGCATTCATTGTTTAAGATTTGGCAAGACTACACTTGATGTCAAGGTCTAAAATGTAATAAAAATTTACTAGAAAATGGAAAATTGTCTGTGAAGATTCTTAGTAGATTCAGAATGTCTTCATCTTCACGCTTACTTGTCCTTCAACCAATCTCCACTTGTATTTTGCTCTCAATGCTCCAATGACATTGCTTTGCTAAGATCTGATATCTAATTTTATTTCATCTAGCAACAACATTCAATACAATTGAACTCTCCCTCCTTTCTAAAATACTCATAGCTCTTGACTGGCCTCCAAGTTTGTACTCTTTTCTCATGTTCCTCCTACATTCTTGGCTACTCCATCACCATCTTCTAATCAAGTACTGCCTCCTCTCCAGTCATTCTAAGTACTGAATTTGGGTATCTTCAGTATATAGATGGTGTGTAAGTTGTGGATGTAGTTTACTCAGCTCTGGGAAAAAAGTGTGGATAGAAAACAGGAAAGCTCAAATCTGTATTCTGAGTAAATGCAATGTTTAGAACTGCCTAGAATGGAAGGGTCTGTCTTTTTCTACTATGGCTCTGGTTGCTTGAACCAGTAAGAATAGCCACCCATCTCCATGGCTTCCTCTTTCCCATGGTAGGTAGAATAAGCATGATCTACTCTTCCCGTGGTCTCCAATCCAGCCCTTACTAAAGAATTCTAAATAAGCCATATGTGGTTTTCCTCGAACTCCTTAGCCTTTCACTTTTAGCATTATTTTTCTCAGGCCCTTGACCTTCTGGTGGAGTCTTCTACCACAGCACAGAAGTTAAAGTATTTCCACACATCAGGCCACCTTTCTTTCTAAACGCATTGAATGACCAAGTGTATTGCTCGTATCTCTGCCTAATAGGAGTGTTTCCCATCACCAATGCCCTTCAAGGTCAGCCCAAGGGAGAGGGGGACATTATAATCAGATAGCAGTTCACTTTCCCATAGTGACAACAGACCATACCAAATTTTTAACCAGGCCTGTCTTTTCCACTTTATCCTCTACAACCTCTGGTTGAGGGAATCCTTTATAACTCTACCTGATATCATTATTTGTTTCAGATACATCCCTCTTCATCAGATCTGCTGGATTACATACATGCCTAAGTGGTGAGATGCAGTATGATGCAGAACTCTCTTTTCCTCTATGTGTCAGTCAAAACAAGCAACCCTCTAAAACACCATATAAAACACCAGAGCAGTATCTACAAGGCTTCTAAAATCCGAGTATCCTACTTAAGGCCACAGTTCACTTTTTAGTGGCTGGCAGCTCAAAGTATCTTGTAAATTAGGAAAATTTCCTGGGATGTCACAGACCACTAGACCCACATAAACATCACAAGTACAAGAGATCAATGAATCTTTGAAAGATTTCTCTCTCGCCCTGTGGTTTGCCTGTGTCTTATGAGATAAGAGTACATGCCATTTACTGCTTCCCTGGTCTGATCAGCACAATAGCATTACTATGGTGAATCAACAAGTTGTTTTGTGGAATATCAAGATGGCTGAGGTCTTCATGAACTATAACAGAGAGCAAGAGAGTTAACATAGTCCTGTGACAAGATAATTAAAGGTGAAAATCTACTGGTGGAAATAAGATAGCTCTTATCAACTGTGGCCCTGACTGTTTCTAACAAACATCCTATGACTCTAATCAGATTCGGTTTTGTGTAAAGCAGAACAAAGAGATACAACTACTGGGTCAACCAGCCTCAATGGTTTTACTCTTCAAGAGGAGAATTTCTCATCACTCCATTGGGCAAACAAGTGAGAACCAGTCCAGTGCTGGCCAAAGGGAATGAAACCTAGAATGAATAATGAAGGAAGTAGAAGATAACTATCAATTTTGATTCTGAGATCTTCTATAACCCCAGGGACAGTATCTGAGGATGGCCTCTACTTTGAAGGGTTGTACTTCTTCCTTCTTTCTTGAGGAAGAAGTAAGAGCCTCTTTTTATCATAACAGATTTGTATATCATTAGGGTACATAAGTGCTATTTAATTGGCATGAAGGGTAAACTGTTACAGGTTGAGTTAATATAACGCTCATAGCTATTTGGGTCTCATTCACTTCCTTTGCTTCCAAAGTTGAGGAAATCACGTAAATCATGTAAAACCCTGGCTACATGGACTGTGTCTCATCTCTGAATACCACAAGTTGTCTCAGAGTAGCATGGGACCAGGGATGAATATTAGGCATGGCCACTATTGTGCCCTCCAAGGCACAAGTTGCAGCAGCTCCAGCATCCAGTCCAACTGAGCTGGACTCAGGTCAAAGCGGAAATTTCTGCCTCCCTAGTGGCCCAGTTCAGATGAACTAATGCTTCACAAAGATTTTGATTAATAAGACACAGGCTATGGAAAGGAATTAGCATAGAAATGTCTTTCGTTTCTCCTTCAAAGAACTGATCTAATATCAGTGGTGCTATGTGAGCTCATGGAGATGCCCCATAATTGAGAAATCATATTTGTTTTCTTTGAAGCTATGTTCAGTTTGACAAAACATCACATTTAATTTCCTATCTCTCTTTCCTACTATCTTGCTTTCGTTTGACTTCCACCCATCCAATAAAGATGGAGCGTGCAAGATTTGCCTCATGTTCTGCTTGAAACCAAGACCAAAACACAATGTTTATGGAACAGGTATGTAAGATAAAATTGAGGGCAGAGTAGAAGACAGTTTAAGCATTTTACAATCCAATGACCTTATGAGGCACAAAATTTATGCCTTTAGTTACTTATGCTTATGTTCTAACTCTCACAATATTATTGAGACTATAGGCAGTGTTCAAAAGAGCAGAACTAAGAGTTCATACTAAAGGAAAGTCTTTTACAATTGTTTTCCAAAGATAGTTTTTTTCCACTGTGAACGATACAACAAATTAATTTTTCTCCTTGCAGAGCTATAAAAATATTGCAAATAACCTGTCAGTTCTGACCTTTAAAATGATATTAGCCTTTTAATCTCATAATGGTGAAAACGCAATAAAGTGTGGCTGCACATAAATTGTATTTCAAAAGCCCCCACAAAAGACTGGATAAAATAAGAAGCAGAAAAATACGAGATTGTTCAGTACGGTCACATACAGGAAGTGTAAGAGTGTTTATGGGACAATTAATTATTTTTCACATCCAGAAAAGAAACGTGTGTGTGTGTGAGAATCTTGCCACTCTAGGTTGTGTACATAACTGTTTACACCATGTTCAGCAACATCGAATTCAATTTATCCTAATGTTAGAATGAGTTTGAAGAGAAGGACAGTGTCTAATGAAAAATATATGAAACAGTGAAAAGTTTATGCCTATTTGAAGGCAATCTTATATCACATTGAAGTTTACGCACCAATACTAATGAAAAGGGGCAATAAAAGAGGCTCTTTTATGTTAAATTAAAGAAGAGATGGATATTAGACACTCTTTCTTGTTAATGCTTTAGGAAAGCATCTCTCTCAATGAGCTTTCCTTCAAGAAAATACTTGTGTTATGTATAATCAGCAACTCCAATCTGACACATATGTATCTATGATAAGGCTCCAGACTTGTTTCCCTAAACTTCTATGACAACAAAGACAGAGGCTCCAAAGCCATCTCTTTGAGCTTTTGAAATTCTTTATGTAGTTCCAGGTCCAGGGCTCTTGATCAAGAAGCCAGTTACTTCTAGAAAGTAAAGGAATTATGTGGCACTGTGGAGGGTGCTTATATTCTCTCACTTCCAGTCCCTTAGGGTTAAACTTCAGAATGAAAGCCATGTTCCAATCCACAAGTACTGCCTTTAGCAAAGTAGAATTAATTCATAGATCTTTTAACCAATGACTCAGGGAATTTTTAAGAAATAGTCTTCGATATTTGGGGGTAAAAGACATGGAGTCAATATGATATGTGGTTCTCTGTCCTTTCTGAATGAAAAGCTAGATAGGGCCAGTCAATTTGAACTCCAGGCAATGTTAGAGTGTGATAAGGACATAGATGAGCTAGACAACTTTCGGGGGTTACCCACTAATAAGGAGCCGTATAATACAAATAGAATAATCTCCTGTTATACCGCTTAACTTCTTTATTCCTTATAGAGATGACAAACTGTAATTTAGGCCAACTCTCACCTAGACAGCATACACCACCAAAGACAACACCTTTGCTGCTCCTGTCTCTTCTCTTGGTCATACACATTTCCCAGTTTCAAGTTGCAAATTCAAGTTGAACCTGATTCTTACACAAGCCAATGGTGCCTACCTCTACCATGTTACAGTGAAAATTGCAATTGCAATATTCCTCTTAATTATTCATTTTGATCTATATCCCCCTACCACCCCCAGGAAAGCAATGACTTCTTCTGCTGGCCTAACTTTTTATTTTGTTTAATTTGGTATGAGTGTATCTTTCCTTATTTTATTGCTTTAAAAAAAGATAGTTTCAAAAGTGTTTTCAAAACAAGTTTTCAAAAGTGAGCTTGTGTATCCTCTATTATCCCTATAGTTTCTAAGAATAACAAACAAACTCTTGAGTCATCTGACCCAACTTCCAGAAATACTTCATAACATTTTTATACCAATGACTGTAGGTTGGTTGTTTTATTGTATCTATTTCATTTACTATATATAAATGTTTGAGTTATGATGATGATTATAAGAAGCATGAGAATATTTTTATTAAACGGACTTTTAAATTGTCATCATTCATAAATCAATCTATAGATTTAATGTGATCTGAATTAATACTGCAGAAGATTATTTTTGTATAAATTGACAAGTGATTCTAAATATTTTTTGGAAACGCAAGGAACCTAGAAGTTCCCAAATGATTTTGAAACAGAAAAACAAAGTTGGAACACATACACTATCTGATTTCAAGACTTGCTATAAACCTACTTTAATCACATTGGTATGACATTGGTGGAAATACAGAAATATATAACAGTGTAATAGAAGATCAAGAAATAGACATACTCATACACAAGTAATTCATTTTCAACAAAAGTGCCAAAGTAACACAGTGGAGAAAGGGATGTTTTTAGAACAAAGACTGTTGGAACAAGTGGTTACCTATATGGAAAAAATAAGTGAATAACCTCAACTCTTACATTAACCCAACAGAAAATTACCTCAGAATGGATCATAGACCTAAACAGTAAAAATTAGGAATGAAAACAAATGTCTGAACAGGATAAGTTACTGCCAATATTTTACTTAACGGTGAAATTCTAAAATTTTATTTCATGATTGGACACAAGAAGGGTTTTCTACTTTCTCTAATTCTGTTACAAAATGAACTAGAAGTACTAGGTGGTGGAATTAGGCAAGGGAAAGAAATAAAGATTATATAGATTGGATAGGAAGAAATAAAACTGGCTTCATTCACATTGACATGTTTGTGAACATAGAGTATCTTAAGGAATATATAAAAAAGCTCCTAGAACTTCCAAAAGTGTTTAGCCAGGAAACAGGATACAATATCAGTATTCAAGAGTCACTTGTGTTTCTATATACTAGCAAAGAAAAATTGGAGATTGAAAAATTTTAAATACCATTTACAGCAGCATCAAGAAACATGAATACTTTGTAACAAACGGGATAAAGCATATGTAAGTGTGAGAAGTAGAAATTGTAAACCATTGTTGAGATAAATTGGAGAAAACTAAAATAAGTGGAGAAATATGCAACTATAGTTGGAGAGAGACAACATTATCAAGTTATCCCCAAATTGCTCTATAGACTTAGTGCCATCTTTTTTTGGAGAAATCAATAAGCTGATTATAAAATTTATATGTAAATACAAAAGATCTAGAAAAGTTAAAATTCCTTTGGAAGAGAAGAATAAAGGTAGAGAACATACTCTACATAATTTCAAGATTTATTAGAAAACTACAATAATTAAGACAGTGTAGTATTGGCATATGGATAAACAAATAGATCAATGAAACAGAATGGGGATTCTAGAGATAAACTCGCACATATGGTCAAAGGTTCCAAGATCATTCAGTGAAGCAAAGATGGTGCTTTACCATATGTGATGATGGAAGATATGATTTCCCTTTATTTAATAAGTTAAGTTGAAGCAAAAAGCTTGTGCAAAAGACAAGCTATTAAAATATTTGTATGAATTGTTAATTCTTTCTGCCAATTGACTATAGTCGATTTTGTTTCTTTTCATGTTAATTTTTTTGAAAAACAAAATATAATTTCCCTTCACTCATTCATGTATGCAATAAAAATTTACTTAGGAGCCAGCCCTGATAGCCTCATGGTTAAATTTCAGCATGTTCCACTTCAGCGGCCCAGTTTCAGTTCCTGGGCAAGGAGCCACACCACTCCTCTGTCAGTAGCCATGCCATGGCAATGGCTCACAGAGAAGAACTAAAAGGACTTACCACTAGACTTTACGACTATGTACTGAGGCTTTGGGGGGCAAAGACAAAAGAGAGGAAGATTGTCAATAGACGTTAGGGCGAATCTTTCCCAGCAACAAAGAAAAGAAAAAGAAATTTACTTAGCACAAATTATGGGCCAATGAGATGACAGAGAAAATCTAATTGTAAAATCAGACTCATATGAACCAAAATCTTAACTGGTACCAAGCTTTATTAATAATTTCATATGTACATGGAATGAAGCAAAGAGGGGTCTGGCACTGACAATGCTGCTCCCTAGTTTTTTCTTGCTCCATCAGGATGCAGACTATCTCAGTCTGTGAGTTTATACATTACTTATGCAGAAGGGAGCCATTTACATTGTGAAACATTCCAGTTTATATCAGAGAGGTACACATTTTACATGATATTTTCCAGGAAATCATACCCTATAAATCTATAAATTCCGGGTTTATTTACTATAAGCAATGCTAGGTAGACAGAAATATCCTTCTAGACTCACTCTATAGCTAACGATTCTCCAGCTATCAAGTTCTATTTTGTGCCAGGAGTCTGCTTTATCATTTTAGGAACAGGGTTGACCAAGTCACCTCTTTTGTCTCTTGGGATATCTCCTGGTAAAGGGAGGAATTTGATTTCAGGCTTACCACTAATCATTTGTCCCCTAGCCCGTCACTGGACTGGGCACACAGAATCAGCTATTCCCTTTACTTCATCATACCTGACACTGCGAGACTAAGCATTTCACATGAATTAGCACATGCAGTCCCAGCATTATTTCCATATGATAGATGAGGAAGTCAAGGCCCTGAGTATTCAAGTAAATTGTACGAGGCCACACAGGAAGCAGCAGTCAGGGTTTGCTCCAGAATCATTGCCTTTGATCATTAAACTATAGTGTCTCTTCCTGGCTTGTCAAAGTGCTAGAGATATAAAAGCCAAATGTTCAAATGATATTGTATATACAGTAGGTAAGGTAGATGTGGAGTCTGCATTTTTTGAGTCCACATTAACTTTACTCAGGTGTACTGATTATACTGACTTCTGAAAAATGTATTTGATAAATAGAATATTTGAAAAGGGATCAAGCCACTAATTTATTTTGGTTTTGATGTTATTATTTATTTAATATAATACAATCGTCAAAAAAAACTCTAAACTTCTCTTTTAGGATTCTAAAAGTTAATTAAAAGAGAAAATAGCATGTGAAGAATTGTGTCTTTTCCATTAAAATCACAAATGAAAAACAAAATCAAGTAAACCATATGGAGAGATTTCTAACACAGATCTGAGGGGAAAGGTTGATCAGAGCTTAATCTTGGATATGACAAAAATGAGTTAATTAAATGATTATACCATACGGGTTGGCTTTCCAGTCCAACAACAATTCTAAGTTACTAGTGTTCTTCTTGACAGATGAGACTTACGCGTTACAGAAACGGATTCTAATTGAGGGCTCGCCATTTCTCCTATTGCTGTGGCAGAGCGTTATGGTGAATATTAACTTCATATGGTTCATGAGAAATAATGGACTATTGAGAATCTTCACAATAAATTATGCACTTACATTAAAAACAAAACAAAAAATGAAACTTTTTCAAAGAAAGTCTTGCTTTAATTTACTAAATGTTATCATTTAGAACAACGCTTTAGATGCTATAATAATTATTTAAGATGAAAATTCAAAAAAGATTACGAATGTGCATTTTGATACTTTAAATGAGGCACTTAGTGAATTGGATAAAACAAAGAATATAAATACAATTTGCTTGAAAATTCAGCAAGTAAATATTAATTTACATTTTCCAAGGGAGTAATGATAAAAATCAAATCCTACTTTAAAAATTAGTTCCCTAAAACATAGAAAATTAGTTTAAAAATTTAATAACTTTGTACAAGAGGAAAAACCCTTTTAACTGTTACAAAATACCAACTGATTGATGTAAAAAATGCATACACTTCAAATATCATTCTCCTGTATATTTAAAACAGCATATTTTTAAGAAAAAAAAATTCATCCCAAAAAGTGACAAAGATACTTCCAGATGCCCTACCATGAAGTTATTTTTATTCTTTTATTCTTTGCTGAGGAAAATTCTCCATGAGCTAACATCCGTGTCAGTCCTCCTCCATGTTTTTGCATGTGGGACACTTCCACAGCATGGCTGGTGAGTGGAGCAAGTGCACACACAGGATGTGAACTCACGAACCTGGGCCGCAGAAGCAGAACGCACAGAACTTAACCACTTGTCCACAAGGCAGGGCCCCCATGATGTTATTTTTAAGTTACTGCTATGAAAAATAAAAAAAATATTTAACAGAAAATATGTCCCTAATATTTGAAATAACTTGAATGATTCACCTTTGAAAAGTGATTTGCCAAATCATTTGCCTTTGCCTAATGTTTTAAAACATCAGTTAAAGACTACCAGACTACCATGTATTATTCTATATCAAAGCACTTTGGAAGATATAATGTTAGTGTAAAATTATTTATAGGTAATTAAATCCTTATAGACCTGAGGAGTATGAAGGTATATGGTATGATTTCATTCTTAAAATGAAAACCTAATCCAGGTTTGAAATTTTTCTCTCTACTAAAATTCAAAGCACACATAAAATAGGAACTACTTGAAATTGATAGGGTAGTAGCATCTATTTGCTGAGTAATCTTTACAGACCCTATGTAGGTGTCAGTGCAGCAGGAGAGAGGGCTTGAAGGAAGAGAAGGACGTGAAGGACAGGGCAAGCTGCATTTCAAAAAGGGGAGAATGTTCTAGTGTCAGACCAAAGACACGAAAGGCATGGTTGGATTACTTCACAACTTTACCTCGGAATGAAGCTATGTAAAGGTTAAAAAATTTAGGAATAAATCAAATCAGCAGTGTTGCAAATATGACACCAATCCACTGTTTACTGACTACAAGTTCTGTGTTTGTGGGAGTGTGTGTGAGAGAGAGCGAGCGAGTGAGAGCAAGCATCTATGATATTTCCTCCCATCTAATTAGGAGACATCTTAGAATCTTTGGGTCATCTCCTAGGAATATACAGACCGTGGCACTGACAGCTAGAGTCTACTGTGAGAAAGAGATCTGAAAGACGAGGATTTCCTCTGAGAGCTAACATTTTCAGAACAAATTGGGCAGCTGACAAATATTCGGTCTCCAGATCTCAGAAGATAGTTAAAACCAGTGATCTCAGAAGGCCAGGGAAAACAATTACCGAGATTGACTCAGACTCCGAACATTTGTTGTGACTCTCTTCAAAGAACTCTTGGGTGATTTTTTTTTTTTTAAATCAATGCTTGCAGATTTTGCTGAGTTTTCTGAATTTGACTGCCTAGTAGACTCAAGAACTTTTCTGTGGAATAATATATTTTTCTAAAATAGATTTGAATATAAATGAACAAAAATATTCAATCCAAGATTAAAAAAGAAAGAATAAAGCGTGATTTGAATCAAATTCATACATTCTTCTGTATGTGGCATGCATAATACATATATTTCAGATTGCTTATTCTTATTCGTAGATTTTGTTTTATTTTATTTCACTGAATCCTGGCAGCAACTACTCTGCTCTTTATCAACACATATTTTCCGTTTAATTGGAGAAAGAATGATGAATTTTTTAAAACAGTCTAACTTATATACATGTTCCCTACTCTTCAAAAGAGGAGTTTATTTTTCACTTACATTAGATATTCAACTTTAAGAACATAACAGAGAAAGAATATTGAGACTATATATTTAATAATATTTATGAGATTTCTAGTAAGCTTGATATTCCTGGATAAATACATTTTTATACTAAATGACATAGCTTGAATACTTACTCTTCTGTGGAAAAATGATGAGAATTTGGAGTGTTATATTTGTTCTAGGACATCACATTTAAAAATTGGAGAAGCAGTATATAGTGTGATGGTTAAGAACACACATTAGGGACCACACTATTCTGGTTAAATTAATAGATCTGTGTGTTATTTGCTGTGTTTCCTTGAGAAAGTTGTTTAACCTCTCTGGGTCTTCATTCCTCATTTATAAAATGGAGATAATACCTCCAGATCTGCTGTCAGGATTAAATAAAGTAATGCATAAGGAAAACTTTAGAATGAGGTCTGACCCACATTAAAGCAGGGTATGTTAGTGCTTATAAGCAGTCTGTGCTCCTGTCCAGTGAGAAAAATTTTTATTTCACATTCAATTTCCTAGGGGCATTTTATAATAATTAGAATCCACAATAAAATGCACCAAAAAGTTCTCAACACAATTATTTTCACTTCCGCAACATGCTCTCTGCACGTACATATTTCTCCCTTTGACTAATCTGTATTCTACAACTGGTTAACCTACTTTACCCAACTATCTGCCTGCTGATATTATCCTCATAAATTTCATTTGAGATGCTCCCTCCTCCCTTCTAAAGCCTTCCTATTTCCTCCGATATGAATTATTATCTCTGTCTTAAGTCCCATTGTAATGATCACCTCTGTCTAGCAAAGACTGCATTCTGCTTGACTTTTTTCATTCTCATCCAGGTGTTAAATAACTCATCTTTGCATGCCTGAGCTTTAAGTCAACTCATTCTTCACCACATGTATGCTGTTAGCTTTTTCTGTGTTGCTTCACAGATAATTATTATTTTTTTTGGTGAGGAAGATTCACCCTGAGCTAACATCCGTTGCCAATTCCCCCCTTTTTTTTGTTCTTTTTGCTTGTGGCAGATTAGCCCTGAGCTAACATCCGTGCCAGGCTTCCTCTACTTGGTAAGTGGGCTGCCTCCACAGCATGGCTGATGAGTGGAGCGGGTCCACACCCAGGATCCAAACCTGCCAACCCAGCCTGCAGAAGTGGAATGCACAGAACTTTAACCACTGGGCCACGGGGCTGGCCCCACAGATAATTTTTAAATTATAAAACTAACAGTTTTAGCATATTCAGCAGATCTTAATACTTTATATGTAGATTTAATTACCTACATAATGTATTTTAGACAGATTCGATTATTTTCCAAATATTTTTATTTGCAGATATTGAAATAAACATATGCCCTTGCTCTATCTTCTAATTTTATCTTTAAGAAAAGGTATTACTGGGGCCGGCCCAGTAGCACAGAGGTTAAGTTTGCACTCTCTGCTTCTGTGGCCTGAGGTTTCCCACTTTGGATCCCAGGTGTGAACCTATGGGCCGCTGATCAAGCCATGATGTGGTAGGCGTCCCACATATAAAGTAGAGGAAAATGGGCACGGATGTTAGCTCAGGGCCAATCTTCCTCAGCAGAAAAAGAGGAGGATTGGTGGCAGATGTTAGTTCAGGGCTAATCTTCCTCAAAAAAGAGAAGAGAAAAGGTATTACTTTTCCTCTGTATTTACAAATGGTTTTATAACATTTTAAAATTTATTTTTTATATAGTGTTCACCCAGAATATTACAAGCATTGTATATTATATCAATATTACTAAGTTGCTGTAACTTATTTTGTTTATTAACAGGAATATATTTCAAAAGTATACCGTTCAATTAGTTTTTCATTTGAATAATTTACAGAAATGTTTCTTTTAAACCTTCTAAAAATGGGTAACAATGAATAAGAAAATGTCATATAAATTAGTAAATGTTCTCTCTCTTTATTTATATAAGCACATAGCTATAGTCATCATCTTTGGTCATCTAGATGCGAGATAAAGCTAAAAATTCCTATAATTTAAATGAAATGTATACTAAAAACATCAGTAAGAACAAACATTTATATAGCTCTTACTATTTGTCACACACTGTTAAAAGAACTTTATTAATACATTTTTGAAAGACAGAAAAAATTTACACTATTTCTACTGCTAAAAACGATTTTTCCTTGTACTTTTTTGTCTTGTTCAATAATTTTGTTAATAAATGCGTTACTTTGGAGGTGAAAAATGTTGTCTTTTATGCCTTTTTTCTTGTTTTATTTTTAAGAAGTTACTTTCTTTCTGTTTTTCCAAATAAATGTACCACAATGAGTTTTTCACATATTCTGATATTCTATAGAAGAAATTTTGATACACAAATGTTTTCTAACTCCGTCATAAATGACTTATCTTATCGTATAATCATAGAATTATTTTTAATGTAAAGATTGTCCATGGGGTAAAGTTACTCGCTGAATGCAAAATATGTAATTAAAGAGAGTGAAATATAATCTAGGTCTTTTTCTCCCTTTTTCTAGTACTCTTGTTTACAATTCATTGCTTTTCCCTATCACAAAATAAAAGCTTCCTTGTCTATTTATAGGGAATTTTTAATGAAATATTTTCACTCTCTTAATCCATCCCTTTATAGAGGTCCTCCTGTCCCACGTTATCCTCATCCCTATTTGTGAATATGTGTGTACTTGAAAAGTTTTGGATTTTTCTCGAAGAAACCTTCATGGTGATATTTGTCTCTCTACTAGTCCAACTTGGGGCCTCATTCTTTGGAGGAATTATCACCAATTCTTGTAAACTTCAATCTAAATGCAAGAATTAAGGTCATCGGTGTTATTTTTTAAAGGATTTTTTAGCTAGTTTTTGGATAACTATGAGATTGAGCCCATTTTTACACTATCAGTGACTTGAAAATTACTCCAATGAGCAACGGACATGCTCAAATATCACAATCAACAAAATTACTATTTTAGATATGATCATAAGAAAATATTACTAATAAGTGATTAATTTCTTTGGGAAGTATTTTAACATGCAGTTTATTAAGAAACAAAATACAACACACGGTCTGTTTTACTAAATGAATAGCTGATAACTCAAAGTGTTGCCAGTATTGCAGGCTTGGAAGAAGAATTTCTCCTCATGAAATAAATGTTAGCCATGGTATATTTCCTAAAATAATCTAATCCGTTTTTTTGCATGTTAAGTTTTTTGTCTATGAACTTCAACATGTTTTTGAACGTTTCTTATAATGGTGTGCTATGAACTGAGTCATTCGGCACAAATCATTTTCACAGAGTGGCCTGTTCTAGGATTTAGTTGTTTTAACCAATGAGAGCCACTTAAACACAAGAACATCCTTTATTGAGAAATAGGATACTACCTCGAAATGCATTGACAGAGTTTCAGGATATGTGTTATTTAAACTCACTGGGTCCACTCTGAGACAGACCTGAGCTAATAACTAAACAAGACATTTTAGTAATTTTTTTTCACAAAAAGATCATATGTTCAGTCCAAACTAAATATGAATTACCATTCATTCACTCAAAAATATTTATTGAGCACTGACTTAAGGGCAACTTCTCTTCTAGGTTCTGGAATTTCTATAAATTTACAAAAGACATCAGTCCTAAACTCATGGGGCTCAGAGTCCTATAAATCTTAGTCATATTAAAATGTATTTTGTAAAGAACTTTCGTCGTTTCTAAAACTGACTCTCAGTGCCAAAGAGTTAAAAGTAAATTATATACTTTATATAAAATTTCAGTTAATTTAAGCAAAAAAAAAAAGAGATTAGCCTTTAAATTTCAAAAACAACATTACTGGTTATGTGTTCCAGCCTTTACCACATGTAAAATAAGGATGGTTGGACTTTTTCTCTCACTTCCCTAGGAAGCAGTTTTTATTCTGTTAAGAGAGAAGTTCTGGCATTTTCCTTTTTTATTAAAAAGAAACTATCCTCATATTTTTTTACCTGATTTTCACAGCACCAGGACCTAGAATAATCAAAGTCGTTCGCCAGAATGACCATGCACTGTCACAAGGCCATCTACGGCAGCAGTCTATCAACAACGGAATCATTTTTTAAAGTAGAAAAGCCTGGAAGAAGTAAAATGAAATGCCTGCCCTTTAACATTTCAGAACAGGGGAACTGATTCGCTCTGCCCATTCCACTTAAATGTAATAGATGCATTTTTGTCCATGTTCAAGCCACAGAGCTCCTGATGGACATTCTTTTAAAAAATTCCTATAAATAGAATATTTTTTCCTCTCTGCTTATTTTCTTTGGAATGGCAGCTGCCTCAACTTACTGAGATTGAGACCGTTTCCCTGAGGATCAGGTGCCAGGCCAGTAAGACTAATGAACAGTGTGAAAGCTTAGTTTGATATTTGAAAAAATGATAACAATCCATTTATGCATGTGTGTATTTATATATTTATTTACTGCTGTCCATGGGGTTCTATTCCATAGCCTGTGAATTCTAGTCCCGCCGGCCCGATTCAGGATAACTTGCAGACTTCAAAATATGACCAATAAAATATTTTTTCTACTTTTCTTAGTATTTAGCTCAAATAACACTGGGTTTTGTCCATCTTAATAACTAATTCTGAAAAGAAAAGATTATTATTCTTTATTTACTAATAATAGACTCAAAGTTTATCTTCCTATTTTGTCAATTTATGATAATTTCGTAATAACAAAACATTTTTACATTCTTGAAGCTCTACTGGAATCAGTAGATTTTTAGCAACCTTTATTATTTATGTGGCAATTTATAAAGAGTTCATTCATTTGCATTATCTGTTTCTCACAGCGCATTAGTGAAGAATGATGGCCATGGTTTCTATAAATACACATGCTCAGTTGAAGATAACTTTTCTCTAATCCCTTCCTAGCTTGGGTAGAAATGTTTTGAAAGTAAATATTAGATATCTGCATCAAATTACTTTTCAATACCAGTTAAAATAAAAGTATTACTTTTCCATGTACATATTAATATTGTAATTGCATTGCTGTGTGCTGAAAAATGACTCCTCAAAATATATTCACATCCTAAAGCCTGGAATTTGTGGATGTTACCGTGTGTAGCAAAAAACCAGGGGTCCCTCAGAAGGATCCAAGATGGCACCGTGAGTAGTCCTCTTTGTCTCTCCCCCTTCGAGTCTACAATTATTTGGACACTTACCGCTTAACAAAGGATATCCAGACAGCATCTCAGGACGTCTGAGAGACCCACGCGACTATACATCGGAAGGCGGACGGACTTTCCTCCTGGAGGATGTGGAAATAGGTGAAAACTCTCCGACTCCGACCGAACAGCCTAGTACCCGCAAGCGGCTTTCTTCCAATGGACGCCCCCAGAAGATCAACACACATCTAGGGCAGGAGCGAGCACACAACAGAGGAGCAACGGTGGAAACAGGTGACCAGAACCCTACCTAAACCCCCCGCAATTACTCCTAAATGCAGAGGGAAACTCTAGAGTTACACACCTGAGCCCACGGGGAGAGTCTCTCCCCACCATTGGCGGGGAGATCCTGCCTAGTGTTCACGGTGCCCGGAGGGTCCCAGAGAGAATCACTGAGGGTACGGAGGTCCCCCAGCTGCCACTGCCTGCACGGTGGGGCTAGGGATTGCCGGAGATCTCGGAGCAGACTGGGGCTGGGTGAAGCTCCAGAGGCCGACTCCGCGCCCCGGAGGGGAGGCTCCAGAGTTCCGCCTGGGCAGCAGACAAAACTCTCTGTCTGCCATTAGCGGAGGGGCCACGCCCAGCATTCACAAATCCGGGAAAGTCCCGGAGAGAATCCCAGAGGGCGAGGCGACCTCCAGCTGCCGTTGCCCACCCCATGGGGCTAGGGATTGCCGGAGATCTCGGAGATCTCGGAGAGGACTGGGGCTGGGTGAAGCTGCAGAGTCTGGCTCCATGCCCTGGAGGGGAAGCACCAGAGTTCTGCCGGGGCAGCAGACAAAACTCTCTGTCTGCCATTAGAGGAAGGGCTACTCCCAGCATTCACAACTCCGGGAAAGTCCCGGAGAGAATCCCAGAGGGCGAGGTGACCTCCAGCTGCCGTTGCCTGCCCCGTGGGGCTAAGGATTGCCAGAGATCTCGGAGCGGACTTGGGCTGGGTGAAGCTCCAGAGGCCGGCTCTACGCCCCAGAGGGGAAGCTCCAGAATTCCGCCCGGGCAGCAGACAAAACTCTCTGTCTGCCATTAGCGGAGAGGCCACACCCAGCATTCACAACTCGGGGAAAGTCCCGGAGAGAATCCCAGAGGGCGAGGTGACCTCCAGCTGCCGTTGCCCGCCCCGTGGGGCTAGGGATTGCCGGAGATCTTGGAGAGGACTGGGGCTGGGTGAAGCCCCAGAGTTCTGCCCGGGCCGCAGACAAAATTCTCTGTCTGCCATTAGCGGATGGGCCACACCCAGCATCCACAACTCCAGGAAAGTCCTGGAGAGAATCCCAGAGGGCGAGGTGACCTCTAGCTGCCGTTGCCCACCCCGTGGGGCTAGGGATTGCTGGAGATCTCGGAGATCTCGGAGAGGACTGGGGCTGGGTGAAGCTCCAGAGGCCGGCTCCGCGGTCCAGAGGGGAAGCTCCAGAGTTCTGCCCAGGCAGCAGACAAAACTCTCTGTCTGCTATTAGCGGAGGGGCCAGGCCCAGCATCCACAACACCAGGAGGGTCCCGGAGAGGAGAATATCAGGCAGGGCAGCAGCTGACCAGCTACCACTGAAATCAGGATCTCCGGCTACCACCCAAGACAGGGCAAAGGGCTCCCCGAGTTCCTGGGGAATAGGACTGGGGCTGGGTGGAGTTCCAGCGACCCAGCTCGGTAGCCTAGGGGGAAACCCTACAGGCTCACAGCAGCCTCAGGGAAAGCCTCTGCACGGCACTAGTAGAAAGCACCCATCCAGCAGCCACAAGGCTGGAAGACCCCGGGACAAAAGTAGCATAGCTAGGTGAACTAACCACAGACTGTAGAAGATGCCAATAGCTCTCCTGCGACCCATAGAGGACAAGTGAGATTTTGTGGGTGCCGACAGTGATGGAGCGACAAATATACGTGATCCTACCCCTGGCCACTGGAAAAGCCCATAACACCGTTGCAGACCCCAAGGAGGGAGCACGTCGAGGTGGGCTGCAACAGTAGGCACCAGCAGCTGAAGCCCCCCTGTGACGGCCCCCACGGCAGAGGAGGGAATCCAAAGTACCCCTGTGACTACGAGGAGGGGCCCAGGCCCAGTTAGCAACTGTGGATAGGGTTCCTGGTTGGTGCAGTATAAACAGCTGCTCCCCCACCGCAGCAGCAGAAACAAGTGAAAGGAGCAACTAAACTCTATCTCTATGCGGAGGCACAAATCAACAACATCAAGCAATATGAAAAAATACATTAAATCTCCAGAACAGAGGGAAAATAACAAATACACAGAAAACAATCCCAAAGAAAATGAGATATATAACCTAAATGATGATGACTTCAAAACAGCCATCATTAAAATACTCAATGAGTTAAGAGAGAATTCTGACCGACAACTCAACGAGTTCAGGAGCTATGTCACAAAAGAGTTTGATACGATAAAGAAGAACCAAACAGAAATATTGGAAATGAAGAACACAATAGGGGAGATTAAGAAAAATCTAGATGCACTGAACAGTAGGGCCGATGATATGGAGGAAAGAATTAGCAATTTGGAAGATGGCAATATAGAATTGCTGCAGGCAGAGGTGGAGAGAGAAGTAAGACTAAAAAGAAATGAAGAAACTCTCCGAGAATTATCAGACACAATTAGGAGATGCAACGTAAGGATTATAGGTATACCAGAGGGAGAAGAGAAGGAGAAAGGGGCAGAAAGCCTATTCAAAGAAATAATGGCTGAGAACTTCCCAAATCTGGTGAGAGAGATGGATCTTCAGGTGACAGAAGCCAACAGATCTCCAAACTTTATCAATGCAAGAAGACCAACTCCACGGCATATAGTATAGTGAAGCTAGCAAAAGTCAACAACAAGGAGAAAATACTAAGGACAGCCAGGCAAAAGAAACTAACCTACAAAGGAACCCCCATCAGGCTATCAGCAGATTTCTCAGCAGAAACTTTACAGGCTAGAAGAGAGTAGAATGATATATTCAAAACTCTGAAGGACAAAAATCTACAGCCGAGAATTCTCTACCTAGCGAAAATATCCTTCAAATACGATATAGAAATAAAAACTTTCCCAGATAAACAAAAATTAAGGGAGTTCATTGCCACAAAACCTCCTCTTCAGGAAATCTTCAGGAAAACCCTCATTCCTGAAAAATCCAAAAAAGGAAAGGGGCTACAAAACCAAGAGCAGAGGAGATAAGTAGAAGGACAACAACAGAGAGTAGCAGCTCTTCATCAGAACTGATTAAACCATGGGACGAGAAACAAAGGAAATCGAAGAAAACCAGAAAACAAGACACAAAATGGTAGTGGTAGGCCCCCACATCTCAATAATCACTCTAAATGTAAATGGATTGAACTCCCCAATCAAAAGACACAGAGTGGCAGGATGGATCAAAGAACAAGACCCAATAATATGCTGCCTCCAGGAAACACACCTCAGCCCCAAAGACAAACATAGACTCAGAGTGAAGGGATGGATAACAATACTCCAAGCTAATAATGAACAAAAGAAAGCAGGTGTCGCTATACTAATATCAGACAAGGTAGATTTCAAAGCAAAACAGATAAAGAAAGACAAAGAGGGACATTATATAATGATAAAAGAGACTCTCCACCAAGAAGACATAACACTTATAAATATATACACACCCAACACAGGAGCACCGAAATTTGTAAAGCAACTCTTAATAGAACTAAAAGAAGACATCAACAACAATACAATAATAGTAGGGGACCTCAACACACCATTAACACCAATGGACAGAACATCCAGACAGAAAATCAACAAGGAAATAATAGAATTAAATGAAAAATTAGACCAGATGGACTTAATAGATATATATAGAACACTTCATCCAAAAACAGCAGGTTACACATTCTTCTCAAGTGCACATGGAACATTCTCAAGGATTGACCATATTTTGGGAAACAAAGCAAACATCAATAAATACAAGAGAGCTGAAATAATATCAAGCATCTTTTCTAATCATAATTCTATGAAACTAGAAATCAACTACAAGAAAAAAGCAGAGAAAGGTGCAAAAATGTGGAGACTAAACAACACGCTTCTGAACAAACAATGGATCATTGAAGAAATTAAAGAAGAAATCAGATATTATCTGGAGACAAATGAAAATGAGAACACGACATGCCAAATCATTTGGGTTGGAGCAAAAGCAGTCCTAAGAGGGAAATTCATCGCAATACAGGCTCACCTCACTAAACAAGAAAAAGCTCACATAAGCAACCTCAAATGACACCTAACAGAACTAGAAAAAGAAGAACAAACAAAGTCCAGAGTCAGTAGAAGGAGGGAAATAATAAAAATAAGAGCAGATATAAACGATATTGAAACAAAAATGACAATAGAAAGGATCAATGAAACAAAGAGTTGGTTCTTCGAAAGAATTAACAAAATTGACAAACTCCTAGCCAGACTCACCAAGAAAAGAAGAGAGAAATCACAAATAAATAAAATTAGGAATGAGAGAGGAGAAATCACAACAGATACCAATGAAATACAAGAGATCATAAGAGAATACTATGAAAAACTATATGCCAACAAATTGAACAACCTGGAAGAAATGGACAAATTCCTAGACTCCTACAATCTCCCCAAACTGAATCAGGAAGAAATGGAGAATCTGAATAGGCCAATCACAAGTAAGGAAATAGAAACGGTAATCAAAACCCTCCCCAAAAATAGGAGTCCAGGACCAGACGGCTTCTCTGGAGAATTCTACCAAACATTCAAAGAAGACTTAATACCTATTCTTCTCAAACTGTTCCAGAAAATTGAGAAAGATGGAGTACTCCCTAACACATTCTATGAAGCCAACATCACTCTGATCCCCAAACCTGACAAGGACAACACAAAGAAGGAGAATTACAGGCCGATATCACTGATGAACATAGATGCAAAAATCCTCAACAAAATTTTGGCAAACCGAATACAGCAATACATCAAAAAGATTATACACCATGATCAAGTGGGATTTATACCAGGGACACAGGGATGGTTCAACATCCGCAAGTCAATCAACGTGATACACTACATCAACAAAATGATAAACAAAAACCACATGATCATCTCAATAGATGCAGAGAAAGCGTTCGACAAGATCCAACACCCATTTATGATAAAAACCCTCAATAAAATGGGTATAGAAGGAAAGTACCTCAACATAATAAAGGCCATATATGACAGACCCACAGCCAACATCATACTCAATGGACAAAAACTGAAAGCCATCCCTCTGAGGACAGGAACAAGTCAAGGGTGCCCACTTTCACCACTGCTATTCAACATAGTACTGGAGGTGCTGACCAGAGCAATTCGGCAGGAAAAAGAAATAAAAGGAATCCAAATAGGTAACGAAGAAGTAAAACTCTCACGGTTTGCAGATGACATGATCTTATATATAGAAAACCCCAAAGAATCCGCAGAAAAACTATTAGAAATAATCAACAACTACAGCAAAGTAGCAGGGTATAAAATTAACGTGCATAAATCAGTAGCATTTCTATACACTAACAATGAACTAACAGAAAAAGAACTCAGGAACTCAATCCCATTCACAATTGCAATGAAAAGAATAAAATACCTTGGGATAAACTTAACCAAGGAATTGAAGGATCTATACAATGAAAACTACAAGACTTTCTTCAAAGAAATTGACGATGACATAAAGAGATGGAAAGACATTCCATGCACATGGATTGGAAGAATAAACATAGTTAAAATGTCCATACTACCTAAAGCAATCTACAGATTCAATGCTATCCCCATCAGAATCCCAAGAACATTCTTCACAGAAATTGAACAAACAATCCTAAAATTCATATGGGGCAACAAAAGACGGCGAATTGCTAAAGCAATCCTGAGCAAGAAAAACAAAGCCGGCGGAATCACAATCCCCGATTTCCAAACATACTACAAAGCTACAGTGATCAAAACAGCATGGTACTGGTACAAAAACAGGTCCACAGATCAATGGAACAGAATTGAAAGCCCAGAGATAAAACCACACATCTATGGACAGCTAATCTTCGACAAAGGAGCAGAGGGCCTACAATGGAGAAAAGAAAGTCTCTTCAACAAATGGTGCTGGGAAAACTGGACAGCCACATGCAAAAGATTGAAAATTGACCATTCTTTTTCACCACACACCAAAATAAACTCAAAATGGATCAAAGACCTAAAGATTAGGCCTGAGACAATAAGTCTTTTGGAAGAGAATATAGGCAGTACACTCTTTGACATCAGTTTCAAAAGAATCTTTTCGGACACTGTAACTCCTCAGTTGAGGGAAACAATAGAAAGAATAAACAAATGGGACTTCATCAGACTAAAGAGCTTCTTCAAGGCAAAGGAAAACAGGATTGAAACAAAAAAACAGCTCACTAATTGGGAAAAAATATTTACAAGCCACTTATCCGACAAAGGGTTAATCTGCATAATATACAAAGAACTCACACTGCTTAACAACAAAAAAACAAACAACCCGATCAAAAAATGGGCAGAGGACATGAACAGACATTTCTCAAAAGAAGATATGAATATGGCCAATAGACACATGAAAAGATGTTCATCATCACTAATCATCAGGGAAATGTAAATCAAAACTACACTAAGATATCACCTTACCCCCGTTAGATTGGCAAAAACATCCAAAACCAAGAACGACAAATGTTGGAGAGGTTGTGGAGAAAGAGGAACCCTCATACACTGTTGGTGGGAATGCAAACTGGTACAGCCACTATGGAAAACAGTATGGAGATTTCTCAAAAGTTAAAAATAGAAATACCCTATGACCCAGCCATCCCATTACTGGGTATCTATCCTAAGAACCTGAAATCAGATATCTCAAGAGTCCGTTGCACCCCTATGTTCATCGCAGCATTATTTACAATAGCCAAGACGTGGAACCAACCTACATGCCCAGAAACTGATGATTGGATAAAGAAGATGTGGTATATATACACAATGGAATACTACTCAGCCATAAAAAAAGACAAAATTGGCCCATTCACAGCAACGTGGATGGACCTCGAGGGTAGTATGTTATGCGAAATAAGCCAGTCAGAGAAAGACGAACTCTATATGACTCCATTCATAGGTGCAAGTTAGTATATTGATAAGGAGATCTGATCGGTGGTTACCAGGGAAAAGTGGGGGCTGGGGTGAGGGCACAAAGGGGGAAGTGGTGTACCCACAACATGGCTAACAAAAATGTACAACTGAAATCTCACAAGGTTGCAATCTATCATAACATTAATAAAAATAAAAAAAAAAAAAAAAAACCAGGGGTCCTTGCAGATGTGATGAATTAAGTATCCTGAGATGGGAGACTAATCTGGTGTGCCCTACCTGCCATCACATTATCCTTGTAAGAGGGACACAGAGGGAGAGTGTACATACATAGTGGAGAAGGCGATGTGAAGGCGAAGCAGAGAGAGATTTAAAGATGAGGGCCTTGAAGATTGGAGCGATGGGGCCACAAGCAAAGAGACGCCTGCAGGATGGAAAAGTCAAGGAACAAATCCTTCTCTAGAGGCTCTGGAGGGCATATGGCCCTGCCCTCCCCATGATTCTGGTGAAGTGATACTGACTTTGAACTTGTGGCCTCCAGAACCCTGAGAGAATAAATGGAATGCATTTTGGTTGTTTTAAGCCAAGATTCTGATAAATTGTTGCAGCAGCTCTAGGAAACTAAGGAAACTAATACTTATTTAAAATCTGATTCAGTCAGGGTTCCCAAAGAAAGAGAACGAGTAGGAGATATATATATATACACATAACCTGATATAACTATGCTTTGGAAAACTGGCATGGTCTACTAATATATAGTACATATATGCCTATCCAATGATCCAGCAATTTCACTCTCAAGTATATAGATAGAGATAGAGTTAGAGATAGAAAAAGAGAGAGAGAGAGAGAGAATGAGAGAGACAGGAAAAGAGAGAGAGATTTATGGCAAGAAATTGGCTTCTGCGATAGAGGAAGCTGGCTGAGCAAGTCTAAAATCCTCAGGGCAGGCTGTCAGAAAGGGCAAGCTGGGACTCTGGGGCATGACCATTAGTGCTGCAGTCCACAGGCAGAATTCCTTCTTAAGGCCTTTCTGCTAATTGAATCTGACCCACGCAGATTGTCTAGGATGATAGCCTTCAAGTAAATATTAAGAATATTATTTTTAAGGTTAACGAAGAATCGCATCAACAAAATACGTTCACAGGCTAGTGTTTGAATAACCGAAGACTATAGCCTAGGCAAGTTAACACCTAAAGCTATCACAGGTTTAATATATAAATGTGTCTTAGTTTGCTGGGGTTGCCATAACAAAATACCAGAGACTGGATGGTTTAAACAATAGAAGTTTATTCCCTCACACTTGAGCAGGCTGGAAGGTCAAGCTCAAGGTGGTGCAGGTTTGGTTTCTTCAGAGGCCTCCCTCTTGGCCTTGCAGATGGCTACCTTCTTCAAGTGTCCTCACATGTCCTTTTCTCTGTGTGTGTACCCCTGCTATTTCTTTCTCTATGTCCTAACCAATTCTTATAAGGATACCAGTCAAACTGGATTAGGGCCCAACCTACAGACCTCATTTTAGGTTAATCACCTCTTTAAAGGCCCTATCTTCAACTGCAGACACATTCTGAGGTACTGAGGTTCCTACTTCAATGTATGAACTTTGGGAGAACACAATTCAGTCTATAAAAGTATTTTTTTTCCATTGTTCTGATTTAGAAGATACATGGTGGTGGTGTTTTTAGATCTACTTCTGTCTTCAACTTGCTGATGTATAAGTGAATTTTACCGATAATATGCATCTTTTTCTGCAATCATTTTTTGGTTTTGTTATAAGGCTTATGCTAGAGCCAAAAAATGAATATTGCCATTTTTAGCTACTTCTATTGTCTACAATGTTAAAAAACAAAGCAACTGTCTGATCTGTTTTTCAGGTTCTGAAATGTTTGAAACCTATAATCTTCGGAGATTTGTTATAATTCATCAGCAGGACCATTTGTATCTGCCCTTTATGAAGGTATATTGTTGATTACATATTCAATTTTAATGGATATTCGTATATTTAAGGTTTCTTTGTCTAGAATCGATTTCAAGATTTTATGTTGCTGTTTAAAATGATCTAACATTTTTATTTTCAAAATAATTTGGTATAAATTTAAATGGTTTTCCCATGTATTCTAATTTCTTTTGGATTGGTATTGTAGCCCCTTTTTTATAATGTCATATATTTATGTTACATCTTTTTTTCAATTGATGGAATTTGCCAATAATTTGTATAATTTAATAATCTTTTCAGTGAATATGCCTTTTGGCTAAGTGATTGAGTCTTCCTTTTACGCCCCCTCCCATTTTATTGTGTTAACCCCTTTCTTTTTTTTTCTTCTTACATAGACTATTTTTATTAAAAAATGCATTGTGTTTAAGTTAAATAGTAAGTAACGCAAAGAGAAATGAAATGGTAAATAATAACCCCATGTGACCAATCTCCTAAGTTGAAATTTATATTTGGCAAATTCCTTCGTATCTATCCATACTTACCAATGAACCAGTTATAACTTTTTATTTACTTTGAAAACATATCTTCTAAGCCATATTGTTCTATAATATTCTATAAGAATATTTTTTGCAAAATATATTTACATAACATTCTTTATAATTTTTAATGATTCATCATGTTTTCAAAATGATTTAGCTATATACTTTGTTTTGAATATTAATGCCCTAATAAATTTTTTTGTCATAAATAAAGCGTAGTAAACATACTTGTGCATATTACTATGGTGTAGTTCTGCACAGATTTGTATTTGATAAAAGGTATCTATATTTAAATCTTGATAGACAATGCATTATAACAATTAATAATAAATAAATAATGAACTATGACCATCCAGAACTGGGAAAAAATTATTCTCATGTTATCTTCTTGCTTGAATGATTAGCTTATTTACTAATTAGATTTTAGCTAATTCTTTAGACATTGATGTCTTTCTGGGAACTGTTTTTATCATATCATGAATTCATTGGATCATTATCTGTGTGGTTTCTATTTATCCAAGTTTAGTGAGATTTTTCTTAGTGCCCTTATTCCATGTGTGTAAAACATTATAGACTTTTGAATAGGTTGAACATCATTAATATATTGGACACATATGTTATAGATTAAAATATAGAACAGATATCAGTAGATCATTTTTAATACCTAGTAAACCAAGCTTTCCTACGACGTAATTCCTCCTTATTTTTTCCTATTGGTTGCTTGCTTTGCAATGTTTCAACAAAATTGTTTTCAAATTTGAAATGGATTATTTTTTTATTTCTTCTTCCATTTTTTAGAATACTTCCCTCAGGCACATATATGTTATATTATCCAATGCTTCCACATCTCTGATGCTCCTCTATTCTTGTTTACAATAATTTTTATCCATTTGATACAAACCCCTTAACTTTTTTTATCATTTCTACCATAAATACTATTTTGACTGAAATTTATATTGAAAATACTACTTTAATCTTGCTTAAAATTTCCAGGTCTATATCTAGAGATTACATTAGTTTTAAATGTTTTAAATTTTGCTTTTGATGTGTCTACTATAAATATTTTAGTAGCATACTTTTAAAATGGCCAATCTAAGAAAATTTGTCATTTAATACAAGTATTGAATCAATTTACAATTATTGTGATCCATAACATACTTAGTCTCATATCTGATTTTAATTTAAATTGTTCTCTTTTTCTTTTTTCCTGTTTCTGCATTTTCTTGTATTCCATTTAAAAACTTTCCTAGAAACAGTTGTGTATAATATTTATGGTTTCTGTTTTCCCTAGTTCTTAAAAATATCTATCTTCTCTTTACAAATTATACATCTAACTTAAGTAACCATATTTAAATTAAAAACAACTTTGACAGCAACATAAACATATGTTTATCTAGATATCCGTGGTAAAACAAGCAGACAGCAACAAAAACAGCGATACGCAAAACTTCTCCTACAACATGGCAGCACATTTGCACAGACTTTCTTGATCCTTCTCTCATCCATATCTCTAAACCCAAGGGTTGGTCACATCATCTAAAATATATCTTCTTGAGTCTGGCCCAGTGGCAGAGCAATTAAGTTTGCACATTCTGCTTCACCAGCCCGGGGTTTGACGGTTTGGATCCCGGGTGCGGACGTACACACTGCTTATGAAGCCATGCTGTGGCAGGCGTCCCACATATAAAGTAGAGGAAGATGGTCACGGATGTTAGCTCAGGGCCAGTCTTCCTCCGCAAAAAAAGAGGGAGATTGGCAACAGATGTTAGGTCAGGGCTCATCTTCCTCCAAAAAAAAATAAACAAATAAGTAAAAATAAATAAATAAAATATGTCTTCTTGTTTGTAAACTCATATACATACAAACAAAACCTGCAAACAGCCTGTAAGTTCTTAAATGGTAAAAATGTTGACTAAATTATAATACATATAAATAAATACCTATTACACAGGTTTTAGATATTATTTATATGTTCTTCTTGGCCTGCTACCCGTGCTTGTTGTTTCAGGGATAAAAGCAACTTGCAGAGAACTGTGTGTAGTTTCATTTCAACTTTTAGAGAAACAAACGACAAACACATCTACATATGTGTGTGTATGTTTTTGTATGGGTGCATAGTATCCTTTTAAATTCAGGAGTAAAGGCATAGTTATAAAAGTCATATAATAGACAATATTCATTGCTTAAAGAAGCAGGAAAATATTTTATTTCTGCCATTGAATTAAACATGTATTATTTTGTGATACAAATATTGAGTATTTAAATTGCATTACATTCTTAAGCGGTGTTGTCACAAAGTATTTATGTTTTAGTCAGGGTTCTCCAGAGAAACAGAGCCAATAGGATATACATAGATATGCAGACGGAGAACTTTTGTGAAGGATCAGCTCAAGCGATTATGGAGATTGAGAAGTCTCATGATCTGCCATCTGCATGCTAGAGGCCCAGGAAAGCCAGTGTTGTAGATCCACTCCACAGTGGAAGGCCTGAAACCAGGGGAGCCAATTGTGTAAGTCTCAGTGTTTATCTGAAAGCCTGAGAACTGGGAGCACTGACCTCCAAGGGCAGGAGAAGACAGACATCTGAGCTAAAACAGAGAGTAAATTCACCCTTCCTCTCTCATTTTGTTCTATTTAAGCCCTCAGTGGATTGGATAATGTCCACCCAAATTGATGAGGGCAATCTTCTTTACTCAGTCTACTTATTCAAATGCTACTCTCTTTAACACCCTCATGGACACACCCAGAAATAATTATTTTTTCTTTCTTCTTCTTTTTTTTTTTTTGCTGAGGTAGATTTGCCCTGAGCCAACATCCACTTTCAATCTTCTTCCTTTTGCTTGAGGAAGATTGTCCCTGAGCTAACATCTGAAGAATCTTGCTCTATTTTGCATGTGGGACACTACCACAGCATGGCTGCCAACAAGTGGCATAGGTCCATGCCTGGGAACTGAACCCAGGCCACCAAAGCAGTGTGCTGAACTTAACCACTAGGCCACGGGGTCCCCCAGAAATAATGTTTTACCAACTATCTGGGCACTCCTTAGTCCAGTCAAGTTGACACATAAAGTTAACTGTCACAATTTAGCATTAGTTGTGTCTTGTTATCTTTTTAAAAAATTCATTCTATATGTCTTCTTTTTCTCATATGAATTCATTTTCAGTTTTACTGGGAGTATCTATATGATTAATTTTCTTTTCCAGAAAAAAATGGGTATGTAGTTCATTTTTTAATTATTTCTTCAATATTAGTATTTTGGGTTTCTATACTTAAAATTAGATGTAGAATATTTTTCTAATACCTTTTTCTTGCAACACTTACACAAATTGCTGTATTTTTTTGGAGGTTGGAGTCATCCATCAATATATTTTTTATCATCTCATCAGATATTAAGAAATATGTGATTTTTTTAAAGTGTAAATATTCCTTCTTTCTAGCAGTTTGTAGGATTTTATTATTATTTTGAGTGTTCATTAATTTCATCTGAGTGTTTCAAATGAAGCCATCATCAATCTAAAGCATTTTCTTTTCAATTCAGAGAAATGTTCTACTATTTATCTGAATCTTTTTTCACTTTTATTCTTTCTATATTCCTCTCTAGGGTCTATGTTGCTTGCATTTATTTTAAATCCAAAACTCCCTGATAATTAAGTTTTATATTCATATTTTGTAGGAATGCTATGTTCCCAAACTTTACTCAAGATATTTGTTAAGCTAAGGCTATTTATTTCTGCATATATTTTCTTTCTCTAATGGATAGTTCTTTCTCTTTGTTCCAGCTGATGCTTTTCTTCTGTGTTCCCTTCAAGTATGTGGTGATTATGAATTTTCTGTATAAATGTATGATAGTAGGTAACATCGATCAATACTAATGGTTTAACTGGAATCTTGTTAATGCCTCAGCAAAACATTAAATGTTTTTCCCTTTCAAACAGTGGATGCAATTTTAGTTTACTGATTTCTAGCTGTGGCTGTAATTATGCATTTGAGTCTGGTCCAGCTTTTCTGTTGAATAGGAAAGAAGAGACATTCAATTATCTGGAGCACCTCCCACCTTCTCTCTGCAGCTACAATGTCCTCTCTGAGAACCTACTTACTCGATCGATCTCTTTGTATCTCTCTAATTTATTCTGGGCAAATACTATAGATATGGAAAATGATAAGAGGTAACTGACACAGTATTAATGAATTCACACTTGACTATGAGACATCCTCCTTTACTTTCCCGGATCACGTTTCCTGATCTGATGCACTTGGGGAGATTTGAAATCTTACAATTTTGAAATTTATTAATTTTGTCAGCATTGGGTTGTGGAAATTTCAGATTAGGTTTGTACTCAAAGGCAATCTGATTTTGTTGGCTTTATATCTTCCAGCAATCCTCAATAATTTATTCTTCCAAGGGAATCCTCTTGGTTTTTCAGGACCTCCCAGTCTTGAATTTACTTTACTGTTGGTTTACATTATTTTGTGGTTATTTTGTAATTTCAACGTGATTTTAGAAGGAAGAGTTAACACGTCTTCTTAGTCAGACATTTTGAACCCCCAAATCTTGCATTCTTTTACGTAGTATCTCAGTGAGGGAACAGAAGAAACAGTTAACAGCAGCCAGGGAGTCCAGTCTTAATACATTACTACTATTCTCTGAATGTAGTAATGTGAATTTATGTAAATAGCAGTTGAAATTTAATCCCTACTAGAAGGAATTGCACATTCTTAAATGTGATTATTTTAACTTTATTATGATTAATTTTAATAAAATTACATACTGGTTTTCTGGAATCTGATTTTCCATTTATTAAAATCAAAGGTATGATTAATGCATCCACATTAAAAGTGCTTTTAAAAAATTAAGCGAGAAAAAATACGCTAGTAAAGCAAATATGAATTTTATTAGTAAATAAGGAAAGTCACTTGGTTTCAAATAAATTAGAACTAGATATTTCTAGAATTTAAATTGAGTGTAGAATAGAAATCCCATCAAGAATATAGCTTTAGTTCACCAGCTAATACGGTGATTTTTACAATTTATAACTTGGATCTGAATGCAGAAGCACTTGGGTTTCTTTTTCTAACGTGCATTCCAGATCTGCATTCCCCAATATGCTAACGTGATGCACTAGAAACTAAATTTCTCACAAGATTTCCCAGGCCATTCTCATGAGAGACACTGCTCAGAGACAGTGTGTACTCATTTTACTGCTCAAATTAAGGGCTCCACAGAAATAGATAAGAAGATTTGATAATGCTGAAGCAGTACTAACTATAACAAGAGGAGCAATAGTAATAATAACAATCACAAGAGCAAACACAAATTAATTGCTTTATGGTTGTCAGGTGATCTGCTATGAACTTAACATTAATGATTTCTCCTAATCCTTATTTAAAAACCTTAAAGAGCTTCTGCTCATTAAATTCACCCTTCTGACAAAGAATTTAGTCTATAAAATAGGAAGCTCTTTGTCTAATATCCTGTAAGTAGCAAGTGGCAGCGTTTTGTGACACCGGAGACCTTTCTCATAATCTTCCATGCTAGACAGTTCTTTTCAAAATCATAATTAATTTCAATAATGAAAATTAAAAACAAATGTTTCATATAATTTTGATGTATCATGTTAGTGTTTCACGTCACTAATGGAGATATCGCTATAATATTGAATCTTCTCATTGGAGAACAAGGTATTCATTTTCATTTATTCAAGTCTTCTTTTAAGGCTTTCAATGATGTTTACTGTTTCATCCATTGAATTTGTACAAATTTCTTGATCAGATTATTTCTAAGTATTTGATATTCTATTGCAACAGAGATTTTTTTCTTCCGTTATATTTCCCATCAGATTATTAACTTTCATTAGGAAAAGTATTATTTCTAATATGTAATTAGATCTCCAGACAATTCAACAAATTTTTATTTTTAATTTTTTTGTTACATTACTAGAATTTTTCAGGTAAATCACCTGTAAATTGTAAAAATTTTGCACCACTTAGATCTAATTGTTATGCCTCTCATATAATCATGTCTTTGTTGAATAAACACATACTAACCAAGCCACTATGTCTAAGGCTGGAGTGAAAAAAATAAAATTTGTTCTCAGGAAGCTTAAAATTTAATAGGAGTCTCAGGCATCTGTCAAATTACAAAAATGTAATTCCAAACTGATAGATTTCCTTAAGAAAATACAGAGGAAGTTATGACAAGATAGTGCAAAGACATGTGATCAACAGATTAAGTTTTAGGGAAGCTCCAGATATGAGGAAAACCACAGCACCTTGGAGAACCTAAGATCCTGTGCCTGGGGCACAGTCCACAAAGGGGATGAGATAGGACAGTGTTTTTCTATTGTTGTGTCAGGAATTACTTCCAAATTTAATGGTTTCAAACAAAAAAAATGTATTTTCGAACAGTTTCTGGGGATTTGGAATCAGAGTGTGACTTAGTCAAGCGCCTCTGTCTCAAGGTTGATTATGAAATTATAGCCAAGCCATTGACCAGCTTGGGCTATGGTTACACCTAAAGATGCAAGGCTGCGGGTGGGCCCATGGCCAAGTCGTTAAGTTTGTGTGCTCTGCTTTGGCAGCCTGGGGTTCACCAGTTCAGATCCTGGGCACAAACCTACACACTGCTCCTCAAAGCAGGCTGTGGTGGCATCCCACACAGAGGAACTAGAATAACCTGCAACTAAGATACACAACTATGTACTAGGGCTTTGGAGAGAAAAAAAAAAGCATAAGATTGGCAATAGATGTTAGCTCAGGGCTAATCTTCCTCACCAAAAGAAAAAAGACTCAAGGTGTGGAGAGGGGAGAAATCTACTTAAAAGTCCATTCATATGGTTATTAGCAGGCCTCAGTCTCTTGACACATGAGCCTCTTACTTGGCTGCTCCATAACGTGGCATAACACAGTGAACAAATCCAAGAAAATGTGAGAGAGAGGATTCAAGATGGAAGGCTGCCTTTACAGTATAATCTTAGTAATGACAACCCATCTCACTGCTATATTCTACATATTAGAAGCAACTTCATAAGTCCAGCCCCTACCACCCGCAAGCCCTCCCTAACACACTCAGTTATTCGGACATTCCCCACTTTGCTCTCTCTTCTGTTTCCAGGGTGACTGCAAGCTCTGACTGAACCACAAAAATCTTCACATATGCACAACCTGAGGGTGCCTTGCAAAACACCCATGCTGTGCCCCTCCTTTCTCCTGTCTGAGGACTTCTCCTGTCTGAAGCTGGTAGGAGGCCCCATTTGGCTGATTCACTCACACAACTTGAAAGTGTATGGGAGTTAATGCCCCACGAGGTAATGTTTGAAGAAGAGGATGTAGTAATTTATGGGTAAATTCATTCCTATTTCTCTCTTCCAAAAGAAGAAGCCCAAATAAAGTTCCTATGGATTCCTGAGAGTAATCACGGTATCCTGAAATTCGTCTTACTCACTAGCAGGCAATTCAATAGTCCACGCTTGTATTGCCCTGCCTTCTTCCACACCTTCCTCCACTTTGCCTCTCACTTCCATTTCCTAGATCAAACATAACTCCTCTGCCCAAGGCTCAGCTTTCTGGAAAGCTTAAGCTACCAGTTGATACTTAGAATGCTAATCTTCAGGGCGGAATTTTGGAACTGCACTTTACCCTGACTGAAAGCAATAAGAGCACCATGCAGTGGCACAAATACCCAGTGTTTACTTATAATTTGGATGAGGGGCAGGTGGAAGGTGAAAAGCTGAGATATATGATGGCTAAGGCACTTGAGCAATATAACAACAAAAAATATGTGATTATAAAGATCGTGAAGTGGGTTAGCTTTTTTAAAATGCTGCTGAGCCAGCCCCAGTGGCCTAGTGGTTAATTTGGTGCGCTCTGCCTTGGCCACCCAGGTTTGGTCCCCAGGCGCAGACCTACACCATGGGTCTGTCAGCGGCCATGCTGTGGCAGCAGCTCACATACAAAAAAAAAAAGAGGAAGAGTGGCACAGATGTTAGCTCAGGGCACATCTTCCTCCACAAAAAATGTAAAAACTAAATCAAACTAAAAGCTGCTGACTATAAGAATGTACTGTATACAGTTATTATTTTTAACCAAACTTTAGTATAAAAATATGTGACCTTCAGATATTAAAAGTTTGCATTCATATGTCCTTTACCTAGAGCCTCCAGATTTTATTATTTGCTATTTATCCTCTCTCACTCTCTATGTACCTAAACATATGCACACACAGCAATACACATTTTGAATTACACACTTATTAAATATTTGAAACTGAGTTTTGAATACTTCACACTTAAATATTTTAGCATGTATTTCCTTTTTCAAAAACGACATTCTACCTAATTGCAATATAATTATCACACTCAGGAAATTTAACACTGAAATACAAAAATGTTCTTTAATGTGTATACCATGTAGTCAACATACCAATTTTACACAAATATTGCATTGAATACCGTTCATAGTTGTGTGTATTTGTTTGGTTTTTCATCCAAGATCTAATAGAAGATCTCATATTGGATCTGTTGGTCATGTTTCTTGTCTCCTCTAATCTAGAACTGTCCATCCTCCTTGTATTTGTATAATGTGGAGGATTTTGAAGTTGTGGTGGCCATGAGAATTTTCTTTACCTACCTCTAAATCCCAGAAACGAACTTGACTAAGGGCTCCAAGTCCACCACTCTGAAAGCCATCTCTGTGATGATGCTGAGGTCACAGGCTGTCCCTAAAGCAGATTCTCGGAAGACATGGGATTCCTCTTAGAGCTCGTATTGTCAAATGTCCCTTTATTTTTCATTTTTGATATTGGTGATATTTTATTCTGTGTATGGGAAATTTTTTTTCTTCATGACTGCAACTAGACATTTATCAATTTTACTGAGCTTTTCAAAGAATAAGCTTTTACTTTGCATTGATTTGTCTATCGTTTTTCTGTTTTCAATTTCATTACTTTCTTCTCTAGTCTTTATTAACACTTTCTACTTGCTTCAGGTTTACTTTGCCTTGCTTTTCTTTAAATTGATTAAGATGGAATATTAGATTATTGACGTGAGACATTTCTTATTTTCTAATATAAGCATTTAATACTATAAATTACCCTGAAAGCACTGTTTTAGCTCAATCCCAGGTATTTTGAGATACTGTATTTTTATCTGAAGCTCAAACTATTTTTTTCAACTGCTTTTGAGACTTCCTCTTTGACACTGGGTTACTGAGAAGTGGAATGTTTAATTTTCAAATATTTGACCATTTTTCAGATTTATTTCTGTTAATTGATTTATAAATTCCATTATGCTATTAGAATATAGTTGTTATAATTTCTACTCTTTTAAATTGCTTGAGTTTTTTTTTTTTAATGGCCTATCTTGATGAATGTTCAGTGGCTTTGAAAAGAATGTGTATTCTGCTGTGGTTGGGTGAATTGTTCTATAAATGTCAACTAGGACTATTTGGTTGATAGTAACCAAGTCTTCTATTTCCTCTCTGATTTTCTGTCTACTTGTTCT
Source organism: Equus quagga (assembly GCF_021613505.1). Taxonomy (NCBI): domain Eukaryota; kingdom Metazoa; phylum Chordata; class Mammalia; order Perissodactyla; family Equidae; genus Equus; species Equus quagga. Next base: position 98,681,121 of record NC_060275.1, read on the forward strand.
ATCAATTACTGTGAGTGGATTGTTGAAATTTCCAATTATAATTTTAAATTCGCCTACTGGTTTTACTAACATTCATTTTTGTCTCATTTATTTTGATGCTTTGTTATTAGAAACATGTACATTTAGGGTCATTATGTCTTCTTGGAGAATTGACCCTTAATCATGATGTAATATCCCATTTTATTCCTGATTATATTTCTTTTTCTGACACTAATAAAGCTTTTCAGCTCTTTTTGGGGTTGTTTTCATGGTCTGTCTTTATCTATCTTCTTACCTTTAACCTATCTTTATCATTATATAGTAACTGCATTTCTTATAGACAATAGAGAATTGGATCTTGCTGTTTGATCCAATTTGACAGTTGAAGTCTTCAGAAAGTTATATTTGAGCCATTCATATTTAATGTGATTATGGATATAGTTAGATTAAAATTTTACCAAATTGCTAGCTGTTTTCTCCTCATTTCACCTATTGTCTGTGTATTCTTGCACTGTTGTCTTTTGTGTTAAATGAAATGAATATTATCTATTATAATATTTTACCCCTCTATTGACCTAATATTATCTCCTCTACTGATATTACTTATACATTTTTTTGTAATTTTTTTAGTGATTTCCTCAGGATTTAAAATATACATGTTTATATCTTTGATTAGTCAAGTTCTACCTTCAAAAGATATACTATTCTTCTGTCATATAAGGACCTTAAAACCAGCCTTAAGATGCCCTAAGGGCAGCAGCGTTGTTGTTCTTTCAGATGAAGGCTTTTGTTTTGTGGTGGGGATAACAGGAAGGATCCTGGTGGAGATTCCTGCCGCTCTCATGTGGCTGTGTTCCTTTCCTCAATCTGCATCACAGGTGACAGTGTGATCTTTCAGAACACCTGCTGTGAGAGGCCTCAGGGGTTCATAAAGAAAGAACATTCCAGAGCATGCAGATTCCCAAGATTTCTTCTGTGCCCAGATATTTCACCTAGTATTGCCAGCCTGCAATCATCTTTCTCCAATTTGTTAGCTATACTAGCTAAGCTCTTCTCACCAGTGTCCTGCTGTGTCTCCCAGTTTTGTTTTGCTTTGTGTTGTTTTGTCTGTATATAACAGTGCTGTTACATTGTTTGGGACATTAGTCTGTGTCCCTTATGTCACCGTCTAAGAAAAACAACCTCACATCTGACTTTGACAAATTTTAAATTCTTAAGTGTGTGTTAACTGCTAGAATTTTTACATGATAGCAAATGTTACACTGGAAATATTTTATGATGAAAAGCCTTTGGAATAAAATGCCCTTGGAATACTGTAAACAAAGTTTTAACATATTAAACAGGGATGTTCTTAAACAGAAGTACTTAGTAAGTTTCTCACAACATGATAAAGCCTTAAATACGTACTTCACTGAGAATGATTGCTTCTATCATAGAACAGTCTTATGCTGAGATCTATTCCATTACTGAAATAGCTGAAAATCAGTGTGTTATTGGGAGATATATATCAGTTGTATATTCACATTGTGAAGCATACTTTATAATAAATGCTCAAGGACTTTAAATTATTATAGTTAAGTGATTTACCCTTGAAATTCAGGGATTGCTGTTATGTATTTTGACTCTCATATTTTATTTAATAGTAAGTTCAGTTGGTTCAGGGTCCTAAACATTTCCAAATGACTACAATTGTTCCAGTGCCAAGCACTTTGGGAAATAATTGCTTTGAATCTCATTTTTTTTATTACTCATCATCTCTACTATTCCATCCAGACAAAAGAATAGTGAAGTAAAAAAGCATTGTTGATTTTCTGGTTATATTACAAAGTCCTCCCATTAACGTGTGCTAATATGCGGTTGTGGTTTTTTTTAAGTTCAAGGACTGAGATCACTGAAAGTTTAAAATAACGAGCTTTAATTTGTATTGGTCTTGTTAGACAGCCTCTGCTATAGAATTATTGTTTTTGAATGAGAGTCACAAAATGCCACAAAAGTCAGATGTGTAAATGTTATGTGGATTAGAATATATTAGCTCAAATTTAGCTTAATTTTAATTTGAAGAAAAGAACAGAACATAACAGAGACATAACAGACAGTCAAGTGAAAGCTGTCATTTCAAACAAACAAGGATAAAGCAGATCACGCCGTTCTACACTTCATAATATGGACAGCCTAGAACTTCTAACACTCTCGATATCTTTGGCTTAATCACATAAAGTTAACACTAAAACTTTGAGCAATTTTTTAGAAGGATTAACAATGTAAACCAACATAAAATATTTGTATATGATCTAAGATTTACTAAATTAAAACTGAATTCCCTATCTGGCTATCTGATATCCAAGAGATCCTTATTGATTTCTTCAATCCATGAAATGAAAAAGCACATTTTCAATTTCCCTTAGTTTTTCTATTAAATGTAAGATAAATGAGTTAAATTCTCTTATTTCTTCTGTTAAATGTAAGACAAGAAGTATTCAAATATACACTATACTGTCTTCTGTCTGAAGACAACGTGTCAGGCTCAATGCTGTTCACCAACCAAATCTATTCAGCCCCACTCTTTTCCTAGTTACTTTTCATCTAGGGAAAGCAACGTAGCATGGTTCCCACAATGAGATGAACTCAAGTCACTGAGTCAAGCTGTGGGGAATATTTTAGAGAATGGCCAGGCTCAGTGTGCATGTACTTTGCTTTTGCACTTAGATACTTCTCCTTCTTTATGCTTGGAACAATGGCAGGTTGTCAGAAGTCCATCGACTATTTTATGAATAGGAGAATGGAATCTCCACACCAAAGATGACAGAGCGGGAAGACAGAATGCACCTGGGTCTTTGATGGCATTGGTCAGGAGCTGCATTTTTAATAGCAACTAACAGCAACAGCAACAAAACACCTAAGAGAGGGGGAGGAGAACAGAGAGAGACTTGTAATGAAGAATATTCTTTTGTTTCCCTCCCTTGTTTGTACTTTCTTTGAGATAGAGCACCATCATAGAATAATGTACCCCAAAAATACTCAGTATTATAGTTATTCAATATGCTTTCCATAAGAAAAAAAAAAATCATTATGTGGTGTGGTTGACCAAATAGAAAAATGTCTCCCCAAGATTTTCTGTTCCCTGGTTATCCAATGATAGCCTAACGAAGCACTAATGTAGGTACTGCTAAGAAGGAATTTTGCACATGGAATTAAGGTTACTAATCCAGTAATTTATATTAGGGAGATTATCCTGCATTATCTGAGTAGGCCTAATGTAATCACACCAGCCCTTAAAAACCAAAAGGAAAGACAGAATAGTCAGTCAGAGATATGAGGCCGGAGAGATTTGGGGAATAAAGGGACTTGACCCACTCTTGCTGGTTTGAAGATGGAGGAACTAAACCAGGAACTAAAGAAGGGTAACAGCCTCTAGAAGTTGAGAAGGATCCCTGATCCCTGGTCAACAGCCAGCTAGAAAACAGAGACTTTTGCCCTACAATCACAAGGAAGGGAATCCTAACAGCAATTTGCATAAGCCTAGAAGTGGGTTCTCCCCTAAAGTCTTCAGAAAGGAACACAGCCCTGCTGACACCTTGATTTTAGCCTTCTGAGTCCCACATGAGCTAGACTTCAGACCTGCTGAACTGTGAGATAATGTCTGTGTTGTTTTAAGCCTCTAAATTTGTGGTAATTTGTTATAGCAACAATATGAAGCAACCATGGTAATATAGGAAAGCCTGTTTAGAAATTTACAAAAAATGCCCTAACATACCAAACCTTTCAAAAATTATTCTCATCAAATTATAACGCAGAGGTCAGAGATCAGAACCCTGAAAAATTACTACTATGAACTAAGTGTTTTAGGGGAAGAAGAGAGAGAAAGTATCATAAGATGCATTCAGAGTACACAGTGTGTGGCACCATGGATGGTTCTTGGTGAGTGGGCTTCCTATCTGAAGTATGAAAAATTAAATGCCAAAAAATCAGACTACTTCATAGTTTTCACTAGCATCAATTTTTCAAGAGAAATGTGAATTAATATAATTTTGGCAGAACATTGATTTTACTAACATTTTCTATTGTCGTAATTGTCAGATTTAAGCTATAATAATATGATTTACTGGGAAATATAGGGAATTTATAATTATGTACTTTTATGTTTTTTGCAAGTAAAGACAAGGTTGATCAAGACTATGTAATCCCATCTATTCACTCTTTTTGTTGTTGTATTCAAATGTCATTCTCTTTAGAAAAGGAAGATGTAGTGTGCAATTGAAAATGAAAGGATTATAGTATTATGAATTATTCATTCATATTAGTGATATGTTCAATCAAAAGTATTAACTGAATAAGCATTATGCCCAATGATTTTTATACATAAATTTACCTACATTGCCACAACACAATGCATATTTTAAATCTATTCAAATTATTTTACACACACACACACAAAGTAAGACTAAGGCATGATTATAAAATTTTACCTCCAAATATCTTATTAGGTGATTAAATAGTAAGTCACACAGAGTACAGTTAATAGTACCAACTATCATTTCATCACCCACTCATAGTATGAAAATATATTGAATAAAAAGTCAACGTTTTATTTATCCAAGTTCCCTAAGCAACTAAGAAAGTATCTAATACATAGACACATAGAAATACTGTGGTAATGAACTTTACATTAATACTTATAAAATTTAAGCAAGAAACTGACCAAGGATAATTGTATAACTGAATAATTGTGTTCTGTCATTTTGAGGAGATTTTTCAAAATAACACTGAAAAATCAAAATTTAGTTTTATTCTTAATTATTTGACACATTTCATTCTTTAAACAAGCACTTGCCATGTAGCGAGTATTGTTCAAGACATTTAGGATATGGAAATGAACAAAGAGAGTCTCAGACTTTAAGAATCTCCTGGACCCATTAGAACGTTTACCAAATACAATAATTAAAGATGCTTTTGAGAAATTTACTCAGTATCCGGCAAAAGACAGAGGAGGAAGTGCTTAACTCAAGCTAGGCCATTTGCTTTTTGTCTGCTTGCTTACTGAGGGAATATCAGTGAAGTCATCTGAGAACAGATATCATGTGACTGTTTAATTATTCTGAAATGGGAAATGAAAGAACATTTAGTATAGATACATTAAATTATTATATGGTGAACAAATTAAATATATTTTTCGTTGAGGTTTTTAAAAATGACAATGTCTCCATATTAATTATGAACTTTAGAAAAAATATAAGTGGAAGAAGAGTAATGAGTTGTATTTTTGGTATTGACTTTGAGGGGATATATTCCAGGCAATGCAGCAGAAGATACAGCTTACAGGGCTATGAAAACTCATGGACCCTTTGAACAATGATGAGTCGTTCAGTTGAGCTGGAGCAGAGAGGTTGTGTGGAGAGTAGTGACAAGGGATGAGTCTGAGAAGCAAGCAGGGGCAAGATCATGAAAGGTCTCAAATATATTGCCAAAGTATTTTGCTTCAAACTAGGCTATGGGAAGTCAATGACAGATGCAAATTACAGAGGCATGGTCATATCTCCATACCAGAAAAATCACACTGCAGCTATGTGGAGGATGGTCACAAGGGAGGCCAGGATTTGAACATGTAAATGAAGAGATATTGAGCACTAGCATTAGCCCAACGCCAGTGGAAATAGGGTGTAGGAGGGGGCTTCGAGAAACACTGAGGACGTAACGTCGGCAAGAGTTTCTGATCCATTTGAAATGAACGGGAGGAACAGCCAAAGGAAGATTCAAGAAACACCTCAACTTCCTGGCTACCAAAACTTAGCCCATCACATATACATAAAACTATGAACTGGGATGAAAGAGATCTTATTTACACTTGGATTTTCAGAACGAGCCTTAACATTTCCTAATAAAGTTTGCCTATAAATTATTCTTCCTTCTCTGTTCTTTCCTAGCACTCAAAAACAATAATTTTACTGTTCCTGTAATCATGGTGTAAGGAGCATGAGAAATATTAATTGCAGAATATTTCCTTTAATAAGCCTTTCTCTCTTATGTTGGAATATTTCAAAGCATAGTTTGTGATATTAAATAAGAAATTAAAAAGATATAATTAATTCTAAAAGGCACTAAGAAATGTAGACGTGCAATCAATACAATCTAACTGGATTAAGAAAACAAAAAATAATAGGGTATTTGTCCTCCACATACATTGCCCACGGATTTGCAGCAGTACACCCAGTACACACACATAGTAATTCATGTAAATGTTATCAGGAAATGCACATGAGATTGCTTTTGTGCAATCCTGAAGACAGGATCCTGAAAGTATACATTTTGCACCAAAATTGGAATCATTTTCCTGATGATAGTGTACAAGTAAGGCTAAGAGCATTGCATTTTTATGAGTAGTCAGTAAATATGGGTGGATCAAATCATTTATTCCTATTAAAAGGTCACACAATATGTTATTCTTGATGATTTCCAATAATATTATGTCATTGAAATAGCGATATAGTTATAGAAAAAATAATTTACACATTAGCAAAGCAGGGTGAAAGAAACAACAAATTACCCATGATAACAATAGCAATTATATATATTTGAGAGAGAGAGAGAGGAAGCTGACTAGCTGATGAGACTCCTGAGCAAAGTCTACCATTACGAGGATTACAGGAATCCAGCAGTGGACAGGAATTTCCTATTCTAGTACCTCAAAGTGCTTAGTCTCTGGGGAAGCACAGTCTGGCATGAACACATTGACCAATCTTGGGGCAGCTGGAGACTGTCAACCAGCTATCTTTCCTGCAGAAATTTCCCTTAAATGGAGATACAGGTAGGACACCTTTCCTCCATTCCTCGCTTCATGTAGATTGTCTTCTCCGTGCATGTTTGGAAAGCAGCTCCTCCATAGTTCTTATGGATCCATGATTCTGAGCGGAAATTAAGGAAGGTTAGTGGGCAGGTGAGTTGTGAGTACCTTTTATACTCATCATCTCCCTCCTAAACTGTCCATACTAATTTCCTCTACACTCTTAACTATAACCATAGGACTTGGTAGCTAACCTGACTTTGTGACCCAGAACTAGCTATGTAATTTGCAGTGTCCAGTGCAAAATGAAATGCAAGGGAATTTCAAGACAGTGACAGCACAGCAATGAACCAAGCATGAGGTCCTTCTAGACATGGGGCCTTTCATGATTGCACAGGTCAAATGCCCATAAAGCTGGCCCTGATGTGGCCCAAACTAAATTTCCAAACGGACTGAGACCTTGGTCATCACCCTTTTTTCTGGCAGAGGTTGCTGCATTCAGCCATTCACAGGTACAAGTGGGTAAGTAACAAATTTTATAGTTAAAATGCATAATAAATTACTAAATTTGGCATGAGGAATTGGGTTAACATTGAGATTTTATATGTAGAGAGAGTAAATCAGAGCTTAGAATTCACTAAAGTATAAAAATGAGGAATTCTATCTTTAAAAATATTTCAATGTCTATACCAGTTGAATTGTATTATTTTAACTATAAGTTACTTTATTTTCATATGTGATTGGATCTTCCAATTTCCTGAAAAGTCTTGTGATTTCTGGAAAAAAAATCAGTGATGTCTTGAAGTTTTGTGATTGCACAAATACATTGTAAACTAATTGAACTAAATTTTAGTGTTCAAAGGTCTCATGTTCTTAGAAGAACTGACACTTTGTGAAAAAAATTGCTTGAAGAAAAAATAATACTCAGGGAAAATATGAAATTTATTTGGTGAAGGATAAAATTAGTCTGTTGGAAAAATGAATATGTCCTGTCCAGTAATTATTAATGACAATAAATATTTATAAAGCATGTTCTAGGCACCAGGTAAATTCTAATTGCTTTTCTCACCATATGATAGATGTACCCATTTTACAGATGTGGAAACAGAATGAGAAAATCTGTGTGAGAATATCTTTGTTTGTTGTTTGTTTCTAAGTTGTGAAAAACTTCTTTGGTTTAATAAGTTTACGAGAATTTTGCTTCTAAGAGATTTACAATGTCAAATATTGAGAGTGTGATATTAATGCTAGTTTAAATATGCTATACTAGATATCATAATAAAATTCATGTTTTTCCTTACGCAGTCTGTTAAGGGTGGGCTGCTTACAAATTTGAACCCCTTAAAATGACTCTGCATTGAATCTCTATGGTAGCTGTGCATTTACCAGAACACACAAAAACCTTTTAGATCATGCTACTCCAGGAGTCACTGGAATGCCCTACATAAGTTTATTATTATTGCTATTTCCATCCTCCAAACTAATATTAAAACTGCTATAATAGAGTTATAAGGAAACAATTGAGGAGGGTTCATGAGAAAGAAAACTGTCTTAGGTGGTCATAGAAAAAAAGGGATTAGAAGATAGGATGTCAAATTTGAAGCACTCTTGTAAGATCAACATACATGATAGTTTATCCCCCTTTTTTGACTATGTTTTAGGATGAATATGGATCTAGGACACATGCTATTTCCACGTATACTGCTGTTTTTGGAAAATGATGATGCATTTCACCATGTCCTCCAGAGTGACTGAAATTCAAGGCAAATGTGGGACCAATCCCTCAACTTTATAGCGATTCTAGTAGAGTTTGCATCTTCATTTCTTAATTTATCTACTTCATTCAACAACTAGGAATATTTGTACTACTTGTGAAGCTGGTTTAAAATTTTGCTGAGGAAGCACAAATCTGTATTCTTGAGTCACAGTCAGAACCAAGTAACTTTAGGGAGAGTAATTTAAAATCCCTGACTTATGGTGACTAGGAAGGGGGGGCAATAAGTGTGTGGAAAGAAAATAAATCTTTAAATTGCCGCTAAGGAAATACATTTCTTTTCCTCTTTAACTGCAATGGTTACGTTCATTTCATGCTAGCATCTTTTATACTGAAGTGTTCATTTGTCACATAATGTTATTTATTTGTTACTTAGAACCTTCTCATAGTCATTCAATTAAATTCAGTGAAGATTAACTGGGTTCTTCCTAAGTGACAAGCAAAGGGCTGGGTTAGGAAGACAACAAGGATTAAGAAATCTTCTATATCTTCAAAGAAATTAGAGTTAAGTGATGGATATTAACACAGAAAAAAGTGGTTTTGTGTAAGAAAAGATAAATGTAGCAATATAAATTTGCACTAAGCTGTGCTTTGGGAGTTTAAAATGAGTGTGCTTGTCTTCCATTTGAGTTTTAAGGAGAGTATACTGAAACTGTGCAGGGAATATGAGTAAAAATTAATATAAATAAATATCTGAAACAAAATATGAAGAATTAGCCCACAGGTATGCAAGGCAAGGTGTATATGGTGATGATTCTATAGAGTTGTGTTAATGTATTGGGTAAGATGTGGAGCTACAGGCTAGGGGATAAATCCGTCCATTCCTGAAGGGCCAGGGGCTGCAAGACTGGGTGCAAAGTCTGGAGACAACCAGCCTAGTTGGAAACTTGACGTCACTTAATTACCTGGGTGCCCTTAGCCAAATTGCTTACTTCTCTCTACCTAAGTTTCTTCATCTGTAAAATGTGCCTGAGCAGAGGTATAGGCTTCACTTGGATGAGCTATGTCAGCATTGGTCCTCTTTGGACCAAAAAAGATAATGTGCTATTGTTCCCCAAACCAATCATTCAAAGGTATTTTTGCTAGTCAACTAATGTTTGCTTGTTCATGCTGTGCTTCCATTAATATTGAAGTACTTTTTGGCTGGAACTCAAGTGACCTTTTTTTGCCCCTTGTCATTATTAGTGTTTACCTCTCTATATCATGATAAATTAGACATCCTCTTGTGAGTTCCCAACTCAGAATATTTGGGTCTAATGAAACTTTGTTTTAACACTTAGAAACTTGCTACATTGTAATATTTCCAATTTATTATTTTTTAGTCACTTGGTGTTCAGTGTTACTCAAATATTCTAATATAAAACTCGTTAAGAAGCTAGGTTTAACATTTGCTATTTCTCAAGGTTTAGAGAAGTAAAGGCAATTAGAGGATATTAACAAATTTTAGCCGTCAGCATAAAAAATTCTCCAGGGTACACTGTCATGATTTTCTTTTAATTGAAGTATTGCTGACATACAATTGTATTAGTTTCAAGTGCATAACATAGTGATTTGACATTTATTTACATTGCAAAATGATCACCCTGATAAGACTAGTTATCATCTGTCATCATACAAAGTTATTCCAATATTGTTGACTATATTCCCTATGCTGTACATTACATCCTCATGGCTTATTTATTTTATGAATTCAACTTTTACCTTCTTCATCTGTTTTGCCATTCTGCACACCTCTCTATCCTCTGACAACCATCAATTTGTTCTCTGTATTTAAGACTCCATTTCTATTGTTTTGTTTGTTCATTTGTTTTGTTTAGATTTCACATATAAGCGAAATCATAAAGTATTATTGTTTCTCTGTCTGGCTTATTTCACTTAGCATAATACCCTCTAGATTCATCCATGTTGTTGCAAATGGGAAGATTTCATTCTTTTTCATGGCTGAGTAATATTCCATTGTCTATGTGTCTCTTTATATGTGTGTATTTATATACCACATCTTTTTTCATTATTTTCTAATTTTTTGCAAGGAAAGATTCACCCTGAGCTAACATCTGTTGCCAATCTTCTTCTCTTTTTCTTTTTCCTCCCCAAAGCCCCAGTGCTTGGTTGTGTGTCCTGGTTGTAAGTCCTTCTGGTTCTTCTATGTGAGCTCTCACCACAGCATGGCAACTGACAGACAGGTGATGTGGTTCCACAACCAGGAAACAAACCTGGGCCACTGAAGCAGTGAGAGCCCCGAACTTTAACCACTAGGCCATCAGTGTGGACTCTACACCACATCTTCTTTATCCATTCATTTACCAATGGCCATTTATGTTACTTTCTTATCTTGACTATTGTAAATAATGTTGCAGTGAATATAGGGGTGTATATATATAACAAATAATCTGATTTTTACAAATAGACAGAGAACCTGAATAGATATTTTTCCAAAGAAGACATAGAGATGGACAACAGGTAGATGAAAAGGTGCTCAACATCACAAATCATCAGGGAAATGCAAATCAAAACACAGTGAAATATCACTTCACATCTTTCAGAATGACTATTATCAAAAAGACAATAAATAACAAGTGCTGGTGAGGACATGGAGAAAAGTGAACCCTCATGCACTGTGGTTGGGAATGTAAATTGGTGCAGACACTATGAAAAACAGTATGGAGGTTCCTCAAAAAATTCAAAATAGGACTATCATATGACCCAGCTGTCCCACGTCTGGGTATTTATCCAAAGAAAATGAAAATAGTAATTTGAAAAAATATACACTATCATGATTTTTCTGGCCTGGGAGTAAAGAAGGGGGGCAGGCAGACCATTTGTAAGAGCTCATCAGAGCAGAAAGGAAATTGTGTGGGGATAGAGGCATGATGAGAGTACTAAAATTCCTCCCTTCCTCTGAGTTTGATTAACGAGGTTTGCTATACCCGTGGTTCTCCTTACCATTCAGTCACCCAGGTCTTGGTGAGAGGGAGTACAAATAGAAGTGGCTGTAGTGACCGGAAGCAGGTAAGGTTGACTGTGCCACTAGAGAGAATTCTCTCACAGAGGCAAGAGCTTAGGAACTGTCTCACAGAGCCATGAGCTTTGGGGCTGCATGCATCCACAATACAGAAGATTTAACAAAACACAAAATGGATTCACTCACAATGCTAGAATAACTAACAATATTGCAAAAGATGCAATGCTCAGCTTTTCTAAGGAAGCCTGAGAATGAATCAGAAACAGAGCAAAGAACAGGTCTCAGCTAAGACAGAAGTGGGGGGGGCTCAAAGAAAATTAGTGGAAATATGAGAATAAATAGACATGCAGACAGACCTCTCCACAAGTATCGTCAGGAAAAAAGAAATTGCCTGACAACTATAGACAAAGACTTATTCATTTTTCTTTTTGAGAAAACTAGCCTGAAAAAGCCAGAAAAGAACCAAATTTTAGAGAAAAGTTAATTCAAAGTATAGAAGAAATTTTCCCATAGAGATTTAGCAATAAAATAAATCCAATAAACAGAAACTCAAAATTGAAAAGGAAAATTGTAGATGTCCATGGAGAATAAGGCAAACCTCACACAGAACTAATAAATGATTAGACATGGCAAGGAAGAGAATAGACATAGCTAAAAATGGAATCATTGACAAAAAGAAAAGTAAAAACTTCTAAAATGATATAGCTTGAAGAAATTAGAAGATAACCGATAATGAGGACAGAAAAAATTCATCCAATTTAAAGACAAGATAATTGGTATTTCTAGACACCTGAACAGTAAGAAGAAAAAGATTTTAAAATAACGTATTTTTCTGAAAGAAAATTGATAAAAGGAGGAATAACTGAATCTGAAGCATACAAGAGCACACTGAGAAATGATACAGATAATTGACACTGAAACATATCCATTTGAAGTCGCAGACCTTCAAGAATAAAAAAGGAATTTAAGCAAGCAAACAGAAAAAGGACATTCACTTTCCTGGGGTGAAATTCAAGCTGGGCCCAGATCTCTTGCAACTGTCAATCAATGCGAGAAGATAAAGGAGCCATCCACACATTTCCCAGGTAAATAAAATACCATCCATAATATGCCTAACTAAGGTGTTGTTCAACTATGAAAACAGAACATCCACATTGTTGAACCTAAAAAGTTAAAAAAAAAAAAAACAACTAACACCTACTGGTCTTTCTTGAAGACGAAATCCAGTGAAACGAAAGGCTCATAGAGAAGCAAGCAAAGGACTAACGTGAGATTTCTTCAGAGCAGACAGAGGGGTCATGTCTGAAAGTCCCAAAGGAAAGCGTGAAAGAAAAATTTTGTACCCAGCCTTTTTTTTATTAATGGAAGAAAGACAACACTCAAGCATTCACAAACATGCGGAAACACAGACATCTGCAAACTGCTTTCCCCAATATTCAAAACAAGCAAAGCAAGACAACAAACAAATTAGACAATTAAATTCAATGAACTAAGAGATAAATGTGACAAAGTAACTTGAGACTGGACAAACTTTAACAAAGAGACTAGTGGCTATGCTGAGCTGTTGTAAAGACTACCAAGGAAAACTAAGAAATGCGAAGACTTTGATACATTTCAATTGCTATTGATGTAGTAATGGGAAATATCTGGAACATTCTGGCATGTTTTTCACACTCGTTATAAACGTTGGAATAATCTTTAAACCAGGTATGGATGCAGTAATGTAGATCCTGAAGCAATCTCAATCTGGCTTTATATGGTGAAAGGACTTAAATCTATTTTAAGATATAATTTGTATTGAACAACTATGGAATTTAAAGCTAGAGCAGAAAAATTTAAGTAACAGAAATAATGAAAATTGGGAGATAATAGGTGGAGATGTGGGAGGAAATTTAAGTGAGCTAATTCTCTGATCTTTCAAAGAAGGATTCAATCCCAATTCAAATTATGCAGCTTTTTAAATTTTGAGAAAAGACAATGCTCCAAACTTTAAATTTTTTTCACAATCTACTTTCTTTTAACTTTAGAAGGATGTTTAAGAAGAATCTTGTATGTGAATAATATAAATTTGTATCTGAAATTCACCATGACTTTCAGTAGTACTTTAGCTTTTTTAAGTACTTCAAATTCAAGTAAGTGTGTTTTGCTAAAATAGCATGCATTTTATAACAACTCCCTGAGAAAGCACAACTTAAAGGTATATGTGAGTACATTATGGGGGAGGTGATCTCAGGGAAAAATGGCAAAGAATAGTGAGAGGGAATCAGAACTAGAGGGAGGGCCAAAACAAAGAGATATTATTACTATCTCTACCTCTGTGGGCTATCGATTGCATGATGCCAAGAGATTGCCTGAGAAGTGATGTGAAGCGTATCTCAGGACAGGGATGCTAAAGAAGAGTGTACTGATCCATCAGCTCCCATTCCATATTTTGCAAAGATTTACTACATAATACACCAATTCCCCTTCACTTTGGGGTTGTGTATCTAAGGCAGCCAGGTTGTATTTAACGTGATTAACTGTCTTTGTTTTCCTGGGACTGAGGGGCTTCCTGAGAGACTTTTGGTGCTAAAAACAGGAAAGGCCTGGGAATACTGGAATGAGTTAGTCTGGTCACCTTATTTATATGCTAGCCCAATGCCTTACTGTCAATAGGGAAGCAACATGGTGGAGGCAAAAGGAACATGATATGGACTTGAGGTGAGATTCTTCTATGCTGAGGAACAGGTCCCTTGAGTGGAGGTGGACTAAGGGAGAGTAAAACAGGACTTCTGAAGTGGTGTGTAGAAATAGACTACAATTTGTAACTATAAGATAGTGTATCTCTCCGAGATTTCTAGGTATCATGTTGCAAAATGGGTCCTCCATTATTGGGAGAAAAATTTTCCATAACTTCTCTTAGAGA